>NC_133653.1:203006782-203257960 GCF_009905375.1 Apium graveolens
TTACAAGTGTGAATCTCCGGATTTTTTAAATACTTTTTAAAAAAGTTTTTTTTTGGTAAAATAAGGATTATTTGATCCTTAATTATTTTTATAAAATTATCATAATATGATCAAAGAGTGAAATTTCTTTTATTATCTCTGAAATAGTCCCTAGAGACTTTTTAAAATTCTAGTTGGATTTATTTTGATAATCTGGTATTTTGAAATGATTTTCCAGAGTTTATTTCTATTACTAAACATTTATTTATAAAATTCATAGGAATTAATCTGTTTGCTTAAAAATTATTTTAAAATATGGGGGAAGAACTAATTTCATATTCTTGGTATAAAAAAATAATATTCGTGGCATTTTCAGAATTTACAAAACAGTCTTATATTATTTAATTGCTTTTAATTGTTTAATGCATTAAAGAGTTAGTAAAAGAAAAAGAAAATTTAGAAATTTCAATTTTTTATTTACTATTTTTCCCCTAGCTAATATATATACTCCCTCCCCCTCCCTTCTTCTCGGGTGATGACCCTAAATGTCACTTTGGGGTTAAAAATGGTCCAAAATATCACTTCTGAAAATAATGGTCCTAAATGTCACTTCAAAACGGTACATCGTGTAACGTTTATGCAAAAGACCCAAAACGGTACTTCGTGTAGCGTTTTGGCACTTTAGTTTTTTTTTATATGCGAAAAACGTTAGAAAAAATAGCTTTTGGTACAAAAGCAACAAAACGTCATATAAAGTAACGTTTTTCCCTTTAAAAAAATAAAAAAATTAAACAAATTGCTACATCATGTAGTGTTTTTGGTTGTTTTCCAAACTCTATATGATGTAACGTTTTGAAGTGAAATTTTGGGCCATTTTTTTCAAAAGTGATATTTTGGACCATTTTATATATCAAAGTGATATTTTGGTCCATTTCTCCTTCTTCTCCCCGGCTTCTCTCTCGAACTCACTTGTCTCTGTCTCGGCTCTTGGTACTTTCTTCCTTGTTGTTCTCTCTTGATTCTTGCTCTTTTTCTGATCTGAGACCATGGTTGAGTCTCGTTTTGCTTCTAGCTTCATGTTCTTGGTTTGCATGTCGTTGTTGTGTTGATTGAATTCGAAACCCTCAAACTTTGTTTCGAGTTTAAAATCCGTCGGCACTACGCCATAGATTGCATGCTGCAACCTTTCATCCTGGGGTTGCAAAGAAAAGTGTAATAGTAGTCTTCTAAACAAATGTCTATTGCAACCCCTCTTTTTGATGTTGCAGTATATTCACAATCTGTTTACCAAAATGGCATATATATAAAGATGATCTTTTTTAATTTCACAATGTGTTACCAACATGGCATATATATATAAATGATTTTATTTTTTAATTTAACTAATTATTAATTACTTAGATAAAATTATTACTAATTGAAATATATGTTATTTATCTTTCGCAGTTAATAATACATCATTAAAGGTAACAATAATGTTTTTATAAAATATTAAATTTAATAATAATTTTATAGCAAATAAACTAATATTATAAAATTGAAAATTAATAAACATATTCCAAAAATATCAAATTTATTAATTATTTTTTGCAACAAATGAATATGTGGTGTAAATAAAATTTTTGAGTTTCGATAAATTAAGAAGTCATTGGTGTAGAGATTTACAATATATTTATGAATTAATATATTTTTCATATTAAATGTTAGAAATCAAATTTATTATAAGAAAATGAAATTCATAATTTAAATTTTAGCAAAAAAAAAAGTTGGGCCGCACTTTTTATTGGAGAAAAACTTGGGCCGAGTTGAAAATGGTAGGTGGGGGTTGAAAATTGGAAGCGGGAGTTGGAAAATGAGGAGCGGGTGTTGAAAATTTAACAGTTAGAAAAGAACACACTCTCACTCCCAAATCTCAAACACTCTCTCTATTTAAGAAGATTTAAGGTTTTTAAATTTTGGCGGTTTGGGTTTTAAGATTCATCGGCTTCTCTAATTAGGGTTTTTTGATTATTGGCTTCGAATGTAGCGGGTTCTTCAAGATTTGGGTTTTTTTGATCGATTAGGGGCTTTAATTACAGGGTACGATTTGTTATTATTTTCATGTTTTGGAATCTTTATGTATCTCCCTCTGTCTGCGCTCTTTCCCTCTCTCTATCTCTCCATCTTTCTTTCTTTGTTTTGAAAGGTATTTAGCACTTATTTGCTCTCTCTCTCTCTCTCTCCCTCTTGTTAATATAAAGTTTGTGACTTTTTAATTATAACATCATAAAGCATAGAGGTGGGTGAATTGAACATAAAGGTCGAGAGAAGAATATGCGAGGGAATGTTTGTATCTGCTCCTTGGTCATTCAAAATTTTCTGATGCAAATACCGTATCATATTTCTAGTTTATTATTTTGTACTCTCTTTTTCATTATAAAAACTTAAATTTTGTACAAGATGAGTAGCATTTCTAGCATTAGTCTCTGGTCTTTGCAGTTATATATTAATTGTGATGGCCTCAATCCCGGGGTCAGGAGTGGACGTCACTAACATAATATCAATAAACATAACATAATCCATATCAATGACAAAACATAAACATGACCCCTCTTACCAAGACCTTTTCCAGGTTTAAGTATGACTTAGGTTACAACAACCATTACAAACCCAATTATCTTACACAATCTTGACAACTAACTTATTACAGCAACTCAACAGACCATCTTTGGTCCAACACAACTACCTCAGAGGAGCCTGGTACAGAAGGAACTGGAATTCTGCCCTGACTACAACAGATGAGTCTCCTAGGCACCTGCGATACCTATACAAAACATTTTGTAAGGGTGAGCAATCAATTGCTCAGGAGTACCACTATATGAATAACAAGTAAAACGATTTAAAATAAAACAGTTATAGGAACAGAATTCATAACTTGTTAGAAAACAAGTAAAACATGTATAAACTGGATATCAAAACTAGCATGCTTTGTAATACAATAACATCAACAGTCGTGTCCTGTGCATAAATACTAGAGTTTAATTTTAGCATGCTATTTTTATTTTCAAATCTTCAGTTCCATTACATGAACCATAAAACTGTTTGTCCTGTTACGGGGACCTAAAACCATTTGTTCCGTTACTGGAACCTCAATCACTTGTTCCGTTACTAGAACCACAAAATCATCAGTTCCGTTACGGAAACCACTAAATCAAAATCAGATATATAATTGGATGAATCCTAGGGACAGCTGATCAGTCTATCCCACCATAACCTATTCCGGAACTTAGAGACTAGCTAGGTCTCTGTCACGCTAGACTAAGCGGTTTAAATAGGGTGCGTAACCGACTTAGCCTCTTAAGCAAACCCATTGGGCCGTTGTGGGCCTCTTACGCAACCATCCAATATCTGATCCGTTTTATCCAGTTTCCAAAATCAATTATACCTATCTCTTTTAAATAGTTGTATCATAGCACACTTTTCAAAATCTCTTTTCATTTCAATTACATATTAGAGATAGGTACTTTCAGAAGTTACATTTTCCCAAAACACATATTTAACAACATTTTCAAATACAGGGGATACGTAACTTAAAATGTTTCTATTCCTGTTCGAAAATAAAACAACATTTCATTCATATATACTGAACCATAAAAGAATGGACATGGGTACTTGCCTTGCAGAGCTTTACAACTATCACTGACTGATTTTGGATCGACTCGGACGTTCGGGCTTTATCACCTAATTAGTAGACTATCCTGGATCCGACTTCAACGCTGAAGTCCTTCGCTTGGAACCTCGCTGTGCTTGTCGACTGATCACTAGGTTATCTTTAGTTCGATGCCAATTCTCGAGTCCTTTCACTAGAGCCTACAGAGTCAAACTACCCTATGTTAGATAACCAGTTATGCTTGACATATCCTCGCTAACAGATTTACCCAAACAATATCACAACCCGACTCATAATTATATGTACTACCCAATACAAAAAACAGATATGGCTTGCATACTTGAAATTCAGTTCAATAATTATTTTTAGGAAGTAATACATATACTCTTGATACAGAGAATAGGGTTTTGGAATTCCTTTTCGAAAAATATATATCCCCAACTAAATTACATATTACTGGCTGTTTGGAATCTCGGTTCCGAGTTTTAACTTTGATTGGCAGAACCGAATTTATACCTAATTAATCGTTAATAAGATAAACCGACCAACATATGTTAGTAAGTTTATCTGAGTAACGGTTAATCAAATACAAGTCAGGGTCACACTAATCCGAGTTAGTACTCGTATCAGAAATTAGATTTGAAAAATGATATGTATATAATAGTAAAAGTAAATGACTCGATTAATAAGTTCGATAATTATATGATATGTTTTCGAATTTCCGAAATAATAAACTCTCAAAAATCGGACAACACCTCATATATTTATCGGACTGCCGGTCGATATTATATCGATACAATTCCAATAACCCAATCAACACAGTTCAAGTTAACTAATCCAACGATACTTATTTATTGTTTACAGAAACGACAACTGAATTTTGAAAGTTTTAAAATAAAATTTAAAAACTTCTTACTTGGCTCACGAACCATCATCGCCATTTATCCGCCAGCTCAACGAGTTCATCGCTGATGGCGGAATAATTTCGACGGTACAATTACGGGCTTCCTGTCGAAATTTCACCATAAATTTCAAACCCAAATAATTTATACAATTCGCAAAAATCACATAAATCATCTGAATTATATAATTATTACAACCAACAATTTGAATACTTTAGAGGCTTATTCGAATTAATCGAATTCAGGAGGAATACAACGGAACTGATACCAAATCCAAAGGCAACAGTCCAAACCAAACAAACACATATGCAGAGGCACGCAACACACGCGCCCGGTCGCCTCGCCAGAATGTAACCGGTGGCAACCGAAAGAATGGAAACAGGCGGCACAAGGATAGGGAACACAACCAACATAATCCTTGACTGCTTACATACATATACAGAAGTATATATACATATGCATACCAATCAAGAAGCACAAAACTGAAGCACTCCCATCGGAAAACAGGAACAGCGACCAGGAAAAACCCACCAAAAATGGGGCAACCAGAGAAGAAGGAGAGGTGAGGGAGAATGAAGAGAGACAGATAGCGTGAGAGAGACAAGGAGGAGCGAGAGATTCCAGAGATTAGGAATCGACGAGAGAGAGAAAGAGGAACATATGAGAGTTGTAGAGAGATAAGCTCATTTGTGTTTATCTCCCCCTTTTTATCTGTTTTTTTCTGCAACACTCAACCGCGAACACTACTTACGTGACACGAAACTTACAATTTAAAGATCCAATTTACGGTAAGCTTATTTGAAAATCTGTCAAAATAACTTTAAAATTCTCGAAACAATTAGGAGTTAATAAATAAAATTCTCGGAATTTTTAAATTGTTTTTGAAACGCGCATCGGACCCGCATTTTACAATTTAACGAACAAACGGGCAAGTAAAATTTATCCCAAAAATTACCAAAATAATTTTAAAATTCTCAAAATACTAAAAACTTCATAAAATATGAGTTTCATAAATTTTGAAGCATTTCTGAGTTTAATATTGAATTTAACATTAAATACAATCAGAAAATCATTTAGAGATCAATAATAAATGAAATATTGATTTCTAAATTTTATAAAATCCCAAAAATAAATATTGAAATTATTAAATTGTAAAAAAAATTCTAGGACAATCGAGATATTTATGCAAATAAATTTTTAATAAATCCACTTTTAGTAGCGAAAACAAATCAGTATAACTCAATAGTTAAATACGCACATTACTCTGTACACCAATATATCACATTTAAATAATATTAAACAACACAAAACTTACATAATCGATACACATATTGAATTTAATTAATTATTCAATAATTACACTTTTAAAATAATACCAAATATACGAATCGTTATATCCTTCCCCCCTTAAAAAGATTTTGTCCTCAGAATCTGAACTAATTAAACAAATGAGGATATTTGTCGAGCATATCTGACTCTAACTCCCAAGTAGACTCTTCTACTCGAGGATTTATTCAAAACATACTTATTATAGATGCAAACTCACTATAGATATAAACTCATTCCCGAGACCCCGCTTTTACGATCTAGGTTCTAGATTAGTTATTACACCTTATCTTGATTCAAATCGAAGACATATTCTTTTGACATAAAGACATAAAACATACTATAAGTATGTTGCAGTTATGGCAACAACACTAATTCATAAATGACTTTACCCGCTTTTTTTTAGTATTTTAAACGGTCCAATATATTTAGGACTCAGCTACTTTTTGGTTCAAATCTAATCAACCCTGCTCCAGGTAACACCTTTGACAATACCACTGATCCTATTTCTATCCTTCATATCCTTTCGATAGAAGTCCACGTTCTTTCTCTGTTCATTCTGAGGTGTTTCAACTCTTTTTCAAACCAATACCACTGCGTTCTTGGTGTGCTGAATTATTTTAGGTCTTAACAACTTCTTTTCTTCTACTTCATCTTAATAAAGTGGGGACTCACACTTATGTCCATACCAGGCTTCATAGGATGACAATCCTATATTAGCATGCTAACTATTATTACAGAACTCTATCAATGACAAATGATCATCCCAGTTTTCCCTTAAAATTTAAAACACATACTCTTAACATATCTTGTAGTGTCTGAATCGTCTTCTCACTTTGACCTTTCGTTTAAGCATGATAGGCGATATTCATTTTCAACTTAGTTTCCAAACATTTGAACACATTTTACTCATTTCCACCAGTTAAGGCTGGAAAGTAATTTCATATACTCACTTCTTATCACCTTTAGGTATTTGAACTTCAACTTCCACTCTTTCCAATTATTTTATTAACTCCTCAGTGATCTTAGTTACATTCAATCCTTTCATTCTGCACAAGGCAACTGTTACCAACTCGGCTTTGCTTAGGTGGTTGTTAATAAAATAATCAGAATCTTTTGCTAATCTCAGCCAAAATTCATACTTGAAAACTTAACGTATAGTTGCTTCCCTTCTAATCTTCGTAGGGGAAATCCTTTGGACGTTCTACACAGACTTTCTCAATCTTTGATTAGCTGAGGATGTTATCAATAAATATAATTATGCTTACCCAAGCACTCCTTATACACCCTGTTCATTTAATCCTCAGAATCGACTAGTACACTTGTCAATCCAAATAATATCACCAGAACTTGTGATACTCCTAACTTGTTCTAACCGCAGTCTTGGATATGTTCCCAGACTGGAGCTTAAGTCATATTTCGAGAAATAAAACGCTTCATAGACTAGGTCATATAAGTAATCGGTTTTAAATAGGGGTTACTAATTCTTATTCGTCATCTTATTAAACTTACGATAATTGGTACATAACCTCATAATTTCATTCCTCTTCTACCATAACATTACTGGTGCACCCCACGGGGATATATCTGGTATGATCGCCTTCCTTTCCAATAAGTTCTGTAATTATTCAATTAATTATTTCATTCCCACTAGCCTCTAGAGAGACTCCAGGGCATTCATTCATTACTTGAACTTCTTCCAGCTTAATTACTTTCTTTTTCGTATCTCTGCACATGGTGGATCTACCTTATATCCTTGGCTTATTAACTCATTTTATCGCATAATTTGGAAGAACTTTTTATCTTACTTCTGCCCTTAGAAACTTACCTTACTATTGGATTTAGTACAATTTACAATTTACTTCTTCTGAAAATCAATCTTTGCCTTATGACAAGATAACCAATCCGTTACTAAAATTATATTGAACTTTCCTAGCTCGAAGGGTGTCATATCAGCTGAAAAGAATACTCATGAATTATTATTGACAGTTAAGACATATGTGACTCACTGAAAGTCCATCTTGATTTACCACTTTTAGATCGCATTAATTTGTTCACACATTTCTCAGATGCGAATGGCCTAGACGTTCCTAATTCCAATAAAACTGTAACAGGTAAAGAGTTGGGAGAAAGCATACTTGCGACTATGTTCGAGTCTTAAGCATTCGATCTCTTGGTCATTTCAAAGGTTCTGGCTCTCGCTGTGCTGGACATTGGTCCTTGAGATACAATACCTTGTGTAGCCGTTCCACAGCTTCTCGCAATATGGCCAACCTTCCCACAATTGTAACAAGTAACTCCTGGATTTTCTGGCTTTCATTCCGACACATAATGACCCTTATGACCACATTTAAAACATTGAACATCCTTTATGCACGACTGGCTGGAGTGGAAGCAACTAAAGTAGCGCTAAACCTAGCCTCGGAGAAACTTTGTCTCCTAAATCTTTTATTCCTGTCTTGGCCAAACCATCTCTGAAACTTCTGACTGGATTCTCCTTGATTCACTTTGTCGATAACACTCTCGAACTTCCTCTTCTTATCATCCTTCTCCTTAATGGCCAACTTCTGATCACTCTCAATTACTAGAGCGGCCTAAACTACAAAAGGATATGTCTTAAGTTGAAATGCCATAACTCCACTACGAATTCAGGCTTCAACCCTTGTTGAAACCTCCTTGCCTTCTGGGTTTCCATACTACATACTCAGGAACTAATCGGGTCAATTCCATAAACTTGGCCTCATACTCCAACTCACTTCTTTCACCTTGTTTCAATTCTAAAAACTCACTTCCAACTGATTCCTTAGACAATCTGGAAAATAATTCTTCAAGAACAATTTTGTAAATCTCGTCCAAGAAATAGGGCCTTTTCTTTCCAACGTACGAGTGGATTCCCCCCAATAATTTGCTTCATTCTTAAAAAAGTACCCTGCATAATCTGTCGTAAGATCATCGCTTACTTGAGTGAGGGTAAATGCATTTTCCATTTCCTTAAGCCAATTTCTGGCAACAACAGGGCCCACTTCGCCCTTAAACTCTGGGGGCTTAACAGACTGAAATGATTTAAAACTAGTAGTTTGGTTTGGCTCTCTTTGTTGATGTTGTTGATGTTGAATCTGTTGGATTAAGTTGAACTGTTATTGCTATTGCTGGCGCAACAAATCTAGAATTTCATTTATAGCTGGACCTCCACAAAACTACTACTATTTTCTTTAGACTGGGTAACTTTCTTGGGTGGCATTTTCCTGAAATATGGAAGTGGATTTATTCAAAAACATAACAGGAATATATAGCAGAAATATCACCATTCAAATGGTGCACCTATTATCAGGAAAATACTGCCCAATCAAAGTACCCATATCCTTATTATCGGGGTCCATTTATAAAAGAGATCTAGATTAACAATACTAGCAATAATAGCAACAATGACAGTAGCAGAATCAATAACAGTGCAGAAAAATTGGAGTATAGAGATACTAGACCACATAATATAGCTTCCCCATATAACAACAATTGATTAACGTCCCACCACTACTTAAGTGGAACACTACTTAATCCGATATACCGCGCAATTGAGCTGGCTATATCAGCCACCACTACAAAGAGCATCTAGTAAACTGAGTCAACTTAAGGGACTCTGGACTCTACTAAGCATACTAGTCCGAGTTTCAACCAACCATTCTTCTAAAGGCGATTTCCTAACACCTGCAAGTGACTCGTCCACCACTGAGTTAGCTTTAAGAAAGCTGCACTCTCGCCATTGGATCCTGAATCCTCTCTGCTATCTTCATTTCTGATGTAGCAACCTGATATAAAACTTTTATTCCTCCTGACAGTCAATTTTTTTTACTTTCAATACTAGGACTTTCCAACTACAGAGGTTATTGACTAATTCATTGCCATGGAATATCTAATAGAATTTCAAAATCAAAGAATCAATTATTAAGGAAGGAAAGATGAAGAAGATATAGATATGACTGAGAGCAACCATACAAATACATAAGATGGCCAGTCTTAGTATCGCATAGTTCACAACACATAATCCGGTGGCGTCCCACCAGACCCTTTTGTCACACAAACAAATAGTCAAATTATATGCATTGTTTGCCCCAATCAACCGATAGAATCACCGAAGAAAGAAACAATGTTTAAATAGAAATTCATAAATAGGAAGGGGAGAATCTGATTTGTAATGAGATCAACAGAACCCTAAGTTGCTTACTTCGCGTTCTTAACTTTCTGACGGAAAAATATGCAACTTATTGGATAGTAAACAATTAATCTGGAAACGAAATACGTCTCAAGAAATAAGTTTAAGGGTTCAAGATATAAACCATAGTACTAAGCCACATTCACTATGAGACTTGGCTGTCGTAGCAGCCGCTGACTATTAATATTCCATCTGTACTCACCGAGGTCACACACTTGGTCCAGCAACATCACTTGACATAGAAAATGCAATAATTAGGAATAATATGGGTGTTTCTTCCGCTGACACATTAAGGTTCCGCTCAGAAACTGAATCCTCATAACTAGACTCATTTTCTCGAGAGTGGAAATAGAAATCTCTATCAGACATTACCAATAATACATATACGAAGGAGACGTACTCTAAGCTAGGGCAGTTCCAACCAATCCTCAATAGATGTCAGGGTTACGCCTCCGAAACCCTTGACTGAACTCATAGACTCGCTCCTCTGATTGAGTCGCTAACTGAAAGGAATATGTCCTAAGTCCAATCATGTATTAGGATTTAGGTATAACTTTTATGTAATCTGTTTTGATTTCATTGATATTAATAAAGACTTGTTTTGCTTTTATTACGGGCTTTATCTATAAGTGTTTAAATAAGATATACCATAGTTTAGAGTAAAGCTTTTTATGGATTATGATGAGATTATAATAGTGAGACCTAAAAAGATGATAACTCTAAACTTAAATAGTTCCTGGTCGTAGGATTACTAACTGGTAATTAATAATCCGCAAAGATCGGTACATACTATGCTTGCTTCATTATGAAGGATGTCTGTTCTCATAGACATTTGTGTGGTGACACTATAGCTAGTTTGTAGGTGCTTATTATGGAATAAGTTCACTGAACATGACTCGCACAGCTGAACAACTGATGGAGTTCACTCACGTGTCAGCAGTTGTTCACATAGTGATAGTTGTACAAGTATCCTTAGACTTGGGGTCATCATAGTCATCTTGTGTACACTGAACTATGCTTTGGTTTAGTTCTTAATCTCCAGGGACAATTATTAGGGCTCTACTGGGTATAGGAATTTGTACACGAAGATAGTGTATGATCAATAAAGGATCTACCCCTTCCAGTGAAGGAAGCGAATGTTCAAGGCTGATCCACTTATGCTAGTTCAGGAATCTCTGGCCAGAGTGAATGAAATTAGAAAGGAGTTTCTAATTTGCATAGAACTAAGCATAGTAAATGGTAAGCAAGTGATTAAATTAGATAGGCTTGACACGAGATCCATGTCTTGTATTTAATCGGGAACATTGTAGGGTAGAAGGAGTTTATTGTACGGTAACTATTCACTGAATAGGTTCTTGGTATTCTAAGCAGTGAATTCATATTATCCGGATAGTCGCGATATGCTGAGAAGTATCCCTCACGATGTAGAATAAATGTGATTAATTAATTAATCATATTTAATAAATTAGGGAATTTATATAAATAATGATAAAATAGTTTTATTATTATTTATTTCTACTACCGGCTTAATATTGAACCTACAGGGTCACACCATAAAAAGAGAATGATTTAATGGTGGAGGAAATAATTAATAATGGCTAATAATTATTTATTTATGAAATAAATAATTAATTGGCAAATTTAATAATTGATTAAATGAGATTTAATTGATTATAAATTAATTAAGAAAATTTCTTAATATTATTAATTAAAGGATTTAATTTTTGGAAATTAAATCAAGAGAGAGAATTATTTCTAAAGTGTTTAGAAAAAGGATTAATGATTAAAAGGTGTTTTAATTATTAATGAGAATAATAAATGGGATAATAATAATAATATTTATGGGAAAATTTCAGCTGAAAATTTTGCCTATAAATACACTATTATAGACCCTAATTTTATTCTAACACACACAAAACCCAAAAAGTTTGGAAAACCCAATTCTCTCCACCTCCTTCCTCCTCCTTAACATCGTTTTCTTGGTGGATACCGGTGGAGTGCTTCACACTTGAGGAGCAACTGCGAAGGATCTCTGATCGTTGTCTCCGAATTATTTTAAAAGGTTAGATTCGATCCCTCAAATTTTTATTCATAATCTGTATGCTTTTATTTGGATTTTGTATGTGTAAAAGTGTTTTGCCATGCCCCCGCTGCGTTAAAAATCCAACAATGGTATCAGAGCATAGGTTGTATGCATATAGTTCTGTGGTAAAAATTTCAGAATTTTATGTGCTTGTATGAATTAATTATGATTTTTACAAGTTATATCATGGATTAATTTTGTCTGATGAGAAATCGTTTCTCATAATAATTTTGAATGTTGATCTGGGTTCTACAAGTGTTGTAGATCGTCTGGGTATTTTTTTCATAATTTTAGGATGTATAGATTTTTTATTATAAATTTTTGAAGTTCTTGCAATTAAATTCGTAATTAAATAATCATATATATATATATAAATTGTTAGTTTGTATATAAAGTATATATCTTGAAAGGCATATGTCATAGCCTATTCGTTTATTCGAGGATTTAACTCAACTCAAATAAGAATGTAATAAGTAAATAGTGGATCTATCGTCAGAGAGATCTCATATAGTAACATCTGTCAAATGGTTAAGAAACATTATTCATCTACAGACTTGAAGAATTAGTTCACTGGAAGAAGTTCAAGAAATTGATCATGCCTCAGTGATATAAATCAAGAGTGTGGATTTAATCAAGTGACAGAGATCTCGTCAGGGTATCAATTAATTACAGGGATTTAATCTGAAGAAAATCAGAGTATCAAAGTCAAGACATGAAGCAACGTCACGGAAGTTAGTCACTCATGAACCAGACAGTACATCGAGTGTCAACATTGAAGTGGTGGAATTTATTCATATATTTCAGTGATTTTCAGAAGATTTACAGAAGAGTGGTTGCTGTTCAAGAGTAGTATTAATTCTCTTTTAATTAATTAAGTCATTTAATTTAATTAAGAGAATAAATTAAATCTGCAAAGATTAATTTATTGATTAATTGAATTAATTGGTTAATTAAATCTGAATTAATATTATGCATTTTTCAGAAATGATTTTGGAATTATATTCAAAAAGATAATCAGCAAAATAGATTTGAACTGGTATGACCATTAGATTGTCATACCGAAAGTCCTACCAAGTCATTCTGGATAGTCTTTCCAAGTCAAGTAATTGTCATACCGGAAGTCTCTCCAGTTCAACAGATTGTCTTGCCAATACAATTGGATTGTCTCACCGAAAGTCTCTCCAGTTCAAAGAATTGTCTTGCTAGTTCATTTGATTGTCTTGCCGAAAGTCTTGCTGATTCAACTGGATTGTTTTATTTACTTAAACAACAAAACACAACAGAAGTTATTCATGCAATTATTCAACATACAGATCACACAAGTCAAGAGAAAAAGAAGCAGAAAACAAAGGCAAAACATTTTCATTTTTCATCTGCTTTCTTCAAGATTAAATTTCTAGATTGTAAAGTTAAATCCAATCAACTAGAAATCTTTATCTTGTTCTTGTGTATCAATCTAGCGGATTAAAATCCCTAGAACTTAATCTCAAATCGCATTTAGCATTTGATCTTTTAATTGCAAAAGTAGAAAAAGTTCATGTCGAATTTATTCTAGATTTGTAATAATTGATTTGAGATTAATCCCTTGTAACCGATACCGTAGTTGTAACACCTTTCAAGTTTAATAAAAGTTTTATTTAACTTGAATTTTGTTTCACTTTTTTATTCCGCATTTTATTCGCTGAAACGGTATTGTTTGCATTCAACCCCCCTTCTACAAACAAATTGGGACCTAACAATTGGTATCAGACCCTTCTGATTAACGTACAAATCTAGATCCTAGACTTTTGTGTTTCTTTCACTTCTTGAATTTTTTATTCACTCAAAAAATTCATAATGACTACACAAAAAGTTGGAATCGTTAAAATTCCACTTTTCGATAAAGAAAATTATGTTATGTGGAAGAAGAAGATGCTACTATTTTTACAAGTGGCTAATCCCAAATATTTGCAAGTGTTAAAGAAGGGTCCAAAAATTCCTATGGTTATTGAACCAGAGGTAATAGAAAATGATGTGGTGATCACCAAAGCGAGAACTTATGTGAAAGATCCTGAGGATTTCTCTCCTGCTGAAATAGAAGAAACCTCCCTGGATGCTAGCCTTCAATTAATTTTAGTAGATTCCCTTAATCCCTTGATGAATAGACATGTGATGAATTGTAAAGATTCCAAACATATCTGGGAAACTATTGAGATTATTAATGAAGGCACAGAGGAAGTTAGGGAGAACAAGCTAGAAATCCTAACCTCTGAGTATGAATACTTTAAATCCAATCCAGGAGAAGGAATCACTGAAGTGTTTGAGAGGTACAATGCATTGATCAACAACCTGAACATTAATGGTAAATACTATTCCATCAGGGAGGTCAACAAAAAGTTCCTTTTAACACTGCCAACTCATCTCGAACATAGAATCACTGCCATAAGAGAAGCAAGAGATCTGAGTGAGATTTCTTTGGAAAGGCTCTATGGTGTGTTAAAGACTTATGAGTTGGAGCAGATTCAGCAGAAGGAAGTTTACGGGAAAGGAAGAGTGGTCAGCACGTCTACTGCTCTAGTAGCTGATGAACAACAACAACAACCACAATATCAACAACAATCTCAGCAGTCAGAAAGAATGGTACAGTCTTCCAAGGTTGAAGATAATGTGATAGTAGCAGAATTTGATCCTCCTACTACAAATCAATCAGGAGATGATTATTATTCCTTGGAAGAAATGGAGCAATTGGAGGATGAGTCAATGGCCCTGATTATCAAGAGATTCTCAAATGTCAGATTCAAAAGGAATCCCAAGTTCAAGTACAAGTCCAACTACAACAAATTCCAGAAAGGTGGATCTTCATCCTCCAACACCAGCAGTGGTGGGTATAAAACAGGGATGGTTGATCGAAGCACCATTCGATGCTTCAACTGTAATGAGTTGGGACACTTTGCCACATAATGCAGGAAGCCAAAATAAGCAAGGAAGAACTCTTACGATTCTAATCAAAAGAGTAAATCTGAAAGGGCTTACCTGGCAAAGGGAAGAAGCTGGGATGATACTGACAGTGAAGATGAAGAAGTTGGGAATCTTGCTCTCATGGCTAGTGATGCAAACACCTCATCGTCAAGAAAAGAGGTAAAATTTACTGATGCTGAATTGGTTTATCATCAAGGAGGTTCCTTAGATTGTGCTCATCGTGATAATGAATTGTTAAATCAACAAATCAAAGACCTTGAGAAAGAGGTCAATGAATTAAGACTTGTGCACATTAATCAAGATAAATTAAAAGAACAAGTATCTTTTCTAGAGAATAGAGTTGACTGTTATAGACAACTCGAAACTATTCTCAAAGACAAGATCACCGGTCTTGAGGCTAAGGTTAAAGCTTACTTTAATTCTTGTTCGAAGTCCAAAGAGTTTTACAATAAGCAAGCTGTTAATCAAACATCTGGTATAGGTTATGATTACAATGCTGCTATTGGAAAATTAGGCATAAACTCCCCTCCTCATGTCTGTGCTAAAGGCAGGGAAGTACCATATATGCTTAAGGGTGTTGATGAACCCCTCTATAAAGAATCAATTGCTGAACCATTTGATGAGACCTCTTTTATTATTCAAGAAGAAATCCGTGCTGAAGATAATGCTAATGAGAAAGCTGTCTCCAAGTCAAGTGTGTCAAAAGTTCCAGTCAAGGTTGTGAAAGCAACTGAGACTAACTCAGACACACATGAGTTGGATAACACAAATGCCATGTCTACCATGCATAAGTTGCCTATTGTTAATCCTTTTCATAAAGCATGTGGTGTTCCTGATTGTATGTCTTGTGCTTTTAATCTGATGTTTGCTTATTTTAATGGTAAGCATGTTTCTAATGATAAGACTACTCCTCGTCAGCATGTGAATAATAGAAAGCATGATAGGTCTAAGACTGCCAGTCCTCCTAAAGCTAGAAAGGAGACATTTGTGCCTAAGCCTAAACAGAAATTTGTCAAGGCTGTTCACAAGGTCAAATGTTCAGTCATTGAGAACGTTGAGAATATTAAAATTAAGAATGTTGTTTTGCCTGATAAAGGCCAATTTTACAAGTATGCCGGACCCAGCCAAGCTTGGGTTCCGAAGAAGGTCTAATCCATTTGTATTGCAGGGCATTAAACAGGTACAACCGGTAGTGTGGATTCTTGACAGCGGATCGTCAAGACATATGACCGGAGATAGAGCCCTGCTATCAAATGTGATTGAGAAAGCTGGCCCAGTGGTTACCTTTGGAGATAACAGCAAAGGTTTAACGGAGGGATATGGTTGTTTGCTAGCTGGAAATGTTATCATTGAAAATGTATATGTTCTGCAAGGACTTGAACACAATCTGCTTAGCATTAGTCAGTTCTGTGACAACGGCTACAATGTTTTATTCGACAAGCTGAAGTGTCAGATTCTGCACAAGAAAAGTGAAAAACCCTCCTTAATGGGAATCCGGAAAGGAAATCTATTCGTAGCTGACATAAACTCTGGAAGCAATCCTGAAGTCAATTGTTTCTATGCAAAGGCATCGTCAGATGAGAGTTGGCTATGGCACAAGAGACTTTCTCATCTCAATTTTAAAACAATGAATTCTCTTGTAAAAAGAGAATTGGTAAGAGGTCTGCCTCAGCTGGAACTCTCTCCAGAAGGACTATGTGAGGCTTGCCAGAAAGGAAAGTCAAAGAAAGCAAGTCACAGAGGCACTAACACATCTTCCATAACTGGTGTTCTGCAATTATTGCACATGGATTTATTTGGACCAGTTAATGTCCTTTCGATGTCAAAAAAGTGTTACTGTCTTGTGATAGTTGATGACTATTCCAAGTATACGTGGGTTTTATTTCTTCACTCTAAGGATGAAACACCACAAGTTGTGATTGATCATATCAAGATGATTGAGTTAGATTCTAACGTCCCTGTTAGAGCAATAAGGTCAGATAATGGGACAGAATTTAAGAATGCACTTCTCAATGAATTCTGTACAGACAAAGGGATTACCAGACAATTTTCAGCTCCTAGAACCCCTCAGCAAAATGGAGTGGTAGAAAGGAAGAATCGTACATTGATTGAAGCTGCAAGAACGATGTTAAGTGAATCCGGTCTTCCAATGTACTTTTGGGCTAAAGCTGTCAATACTGCATGTTATACTCAGAATCGAACTCTAATCAACAAAGACTTCATGAAAACTCCTTATGAGATTTTAAATGAACAGAAACCTTCTATCAAATACTTTCATGTATTTGGTGCCAGATGCTTCGTGCTCAAGGATGGAGATGAGCGTCGTGGTAAATTCGAGGCAAAGGCATATGAGGGTATTTTTGTTGGATATGGAAGAAGATCATACAGAGTGTATATCATTGATCAACACAAAGTAACTGAAAGTGTCAATGTTACATTTGATGACACTAAACTCCCTAGTATCCAAACTGAAGATCCTTCTGAGAAACTAAAGTTTGATGATATGTCAGATTCAGAATCAGAACATGGTCAAGAACCTGAGGTTGTTGCTGGTGAAGAACCTGTTAATCTTGATGATACTCAAGGTAATAGTGATGGAAACTTTGGCAACAATATAGATACCACTGCTACTGATGGAGAATCTTTAAGTCAACATGGCAACAACTCAGGGGGAGATGTTGAAGGATCATCTAGTAGGACATAACATCACAATGAGTTTCAAGGCGAATCATCAAGATCAAATCTTCCAAGACAGACTGTCTGGAATAAAGCTCACCCTTTTGAGTTGATTATTGGTGATCCAGATGTTGGAGTCAGAACTAGACGTGCTACTCAAAATGAGTGTCTGTTCTCAGGATTTCTTTCTGAGATGGAACCTAAGAAGATTGAAGAAGCACTAACTGATCCAGATTGGGTAATTGCTATGCAGGATGAGCTCAATCAGTTTGAAAGTCAACAAGTCTGGAAACTAGTACCTAGACCTACACACAAGAAAGCTGTTGGTACTAGGTGGGTATTCAGGAATAAACTAGATGAAGATGGTGTGGTTACAAGAAACAAGGCAAGACTGGTAGCAAAAGGGTATTCTCAAGCTGAAGGCATTGATTATGATGAAACCTATGCTCCAGTGGCTAGACTTGAGGCCATCAGGATATTTCTGGCATTCGCAGCATTCTCAAACTTTAAAGTTTATCAAATGGATGTCAAGAGCGCCTTTCTGAATGGAAAGCTGGATGAAGAGGTATATGTAGAGCAACCTCCTGGTTTTGAAGATCCAGATCATTTGGATTTTGTCTTCTTTCTTTTCAAGGCTATCTATGGGCTAAAACAGTCTCCAAGAAAATGGTATGACACTCTCTCTGAATTTCTTATTGAAAATAGCTTTATTAGGGGTGTCATAGACAAAACTCTCTTTTCAAAAAAAACATAAGAATGATACTATATTAGTCCAAGTCTATGTGGATGATATAATATTTGGGTCTACTAATGATAATCTCTGTAAGAGATTTGCTAAGTTAATGCACAGCAAGTTTGAAATGAGCATGATGGGAGAGCTGAAGTTCTTTCTTGGATTACAAGTAAATCAAAGGTTAGATGGAACATTTATTTGTCAATCCAAGTATCTCAAGGAACTCCTCAAAAAGTACAATCTAGAGGATTCTGCATCAGCAAGGACTCCATCAACTACAGCTGTCAAGCTTGGACCATGTGAAAACTCCATTAAGGTAGACGTCACAAGCTACAGAGGTATGATTGGCTCGTTACTCTATCTTACTGCAAGTAGACCAGATATTATGTATGCTACATGCTTATGTGCAAGGTTCCAAGCGGATCCTAGAGATATTCATCTCGTTGCTGTTAAACGAATCTTAAGATATCTTAAGGGAACACCAAATCTAGGTATTTGGTACCCTAAAGAATCTGGTTTTAACCTTGTTGGATATACAGATTCAGATTACGCAAGAAGTGTTGTTGATAGGAAAAGCACCTCAGGAAGTTGTCAATTCCTAGGAAGCAGGCTAGTCTCATGGTACAGCAAGAAACAACAAACAGTTTCCAACTCAACGGCCGAGGCTGAATATATTGCTGCTGGAAGCTGCTGTGCTCAGATCTTGTGGATTAGGAACCAGCTACGAGACTATGGCTCTGTATTGAACAAAATTCCTATTTTATGTGACAATACAAGTGCAATAGCCATCACCAACAACCCTATGCAGCACTCGAGGACAAAGCACATTGACATCAGGTATCATTTTATTAGAGAGCACGTCATGAATGGTACTGTTGAACTGTTTTTTGTTCCAACAGAAGAACAAATAGCAGATATTTTCACTAAACCACTTGATGAATCCACATTTACCAGATTAGTTGGTAAATTGGGCATGTTGAATAGTTTTAGTGATTAATTTAGTTAATATCTGAGATCTGTTCTTGAATGAATTTACAAATGAATTTTTCATAAATTAAAAATTCATTTACAAATTTGTTTTATCATTCTATCATATTTCTTGCTTATTTCTATGGTATTTTTATTATCTTATCTGTTTTATTTACTCGACTTGTTAACTTCAAATATCTCAGAGTATTTTATTTTCTCTAAAAATATTTTTCTATGAATTTTATTTGCTAAAATTCACCAGAAATCTATTTTTGAAATAAAAATAATTAATTCTGAAATATTGTCTTTGTTTTTGTAAATATTTTCTGAATTTTTTACTATTAATATAAGACTTTACTTCAGTTTTCCCTGTTTGTTAATATATTCTGTAAATTATATATATAGTCTTTCTACTGGAATGACAATCGGCAAGACAATTAAAATTGTCTTGTTGAAAATCATTTCAGTACACATGTATATATAAATCTGATAATACTTATTTTATCTTATTCTAGAATGACAATCGGCAAGACAATTGAAATTGTCTTGCTGAAAGTCATTTTAGTAATAATGATTGCTTATTTTAAAATCAGATTAATTTTATAACTGGCAAGACAATCGGTATGACTATTGATTGTCATGCCAGTAATAAAATTAATATCAGATATATTTTGTTTTATTTTGTACTGGTATGACAATCGGTATGACTATCAGATTGTCATACCAGTTATATATTATTATTTGTTTTTATTTTTGTTTTTTTCCAAATTAGCCTGGTATGACTATCGGTATGACAATCGGTAAGACTATCCCGAATTGTCATACCAGTTGTCTACTTAACAGTTGTTTTGTTTTATTAATCATTCAGTTCAGTTTTTGTTAAAAATTTCAACAGTTTTTTTTCTCTCTCTTCGATCAAAAACATTTTCAACTGCCACCATTGTTTCTTGCTCGAGTTTTTACTCAGCATACAAAAAGCGTCACTCCTGTGATATATACATACAAGTATATACATACAGAAGTGCTGTTGGATTTTTGTTAAAAGAAATCAAAATCAGTTTCTGTTTTTTTTTTTTTTTATTTTATTTTGGGTATTTTTTTTTATTATTATTTTTTTTTATTTTTAATTTCTGATTTGTGTCTTTTGGTTTTTCAAAACTGTGTTTGTGAGTTAGGAATTTTAACGAGATACATTCCTGTCTAAATTTTTCGATTATAATTAATTTAATTCGAATTATTAAATTAATTTAATTAATTCGAATTTTCTTAATATTATTCTTAAAATTATGAAAGTGTGTGTCTTATTATTATTTTAAATGGCTCTCAATTTCCAAATTGTCGCGCATAATCAGGTTGGTTATTTTAATCCGGAAAAATGTGATGTGGAAAAATTTATGCCTTGGATTAGATTTTTAAATGACCATTCGATTGTTAGCTCTGCTATTAAATCAAATGTGATTTTAAATGTCGATCTGCTTAGACTGATTTGCACCACCTCTACTGTGGCCGATGATTCAAAATCTTTTTCATTCACCGTGGCAAACACACAGTATGTGGTTGATGAAACAGTAGTCAATCAGGCATTAAATTTTCCATTGGACAATTTCTGTAATTTACCCTCTGAAAATGATATCACAAACTTTTTCCATGCTATTCACTATCAGGGGGTGATCAATTTAACCAAACTTTCAAAATCCAATTTGGTGTCTGAATGGGATATTTTCTTCGATACACTTTCTAAAGTGTTTGCCAACTGCACTAAATCCAACTTTCACAACATCACTTCCACTCTGCAGTATATTGGTCTTGCGGTTGTTTTCAATCAAATGATCAATTTTGGCAAACTACTTTTTCCTATTCTCTTGAGACGTCTCACTACTGCTTTACGTGATCATTCTACAAATCGTAGGGTATCATGTTACTATGCTCGTTTTCTCATGCTTATAGCAGATCATCTTCTCACACCTGAACACAAAGCCCTTTTTGCTAACTCTGCAGTAACCGAACCCCCTCCAGTTAGCAAAAAGATTTACACCCGCCAAGACACAACCTTTAAATTCATGCAAGTTCCAGTACTTGTATCTGCTTTCATGGCCACTTATATTCCTTTACCTATTTTCAATCTTCCCGGTCATGAACAGCAACCTCAACCTCCAGTGGTTCAAGCCACCCAGGCTCCTCCAACATCAGATGCTCTTCCATTACAGGTAGTAATTCCTCACTCTCACTCCATTCCTACTTCTGTTGAAAGACCCCCAGTGGTTGATAGGGCTGACCATGAAGTTGTAGAACCACAGCTTCAATCCCAGGTCATAGAGCCAAACACAGAGTCACATTCTATCTCAACCACTCCCCCTCTGTCTAAAATGTTACCCAGAAGATTAATAGGAAGTAGTGCATTGTTAAATATGAGTGAACCCTCAGCTCTGCCTCCTCCAAAGAAAAGAAGAACTTATACTGAGGCATCTGAAAGCCCATCCTTGTCCTCCCAACAGGACATGGACTTTGAAATGGCCGATGAACAGTTACTAGAGACATTCTCTCAACATGATGAATCTATTGAAATTCGCCATAGGGCCATGGCATCTTGTACTGAGTCAAGCACAATTCCATTACTCACAATGGAACCATACATACCCACAGATGATACTCAGGACACAGAGCGAGGAGCGCACATAGAGTCTGTTACAGTGCCTGCCATAGTTACGGCAGAAGAGCAGTCACATGCTTCTGAGGGAAAATCTGACTCTCAGCCACCCTTAATAGAGTCATTTTCTCCCCTCCCAGATCAAACACCTCTGGCTCCCTCACGGGATTCTCCACTCGCAGATTTATTTGGAGAAAGTGGAGGGCAACTCGATCAATCTATCCCTGAAGCAATTCAGACATCTATTTCACATGAAATGATAGGTTTGACTGAGGATCGGGACTCGCGAATTCCCATTGCACCACCACTGACCTCTCTTGAAGAGGCTAGGGTGATTTTAACTGCAGGTACAGAAGAACAGCAACAGGAAGACTCCTCATGAGCAATTATATTGAGAGAAACACAAGCACGTGAGGCGAGTGAACCAAACACGAGTAAAATTCAGGTGAGAGCACACACAGACACTGATACTGTAAGCCTGTTAGCTCAAATTGCTGCCCTAAAAGAAGAACTTGCTAAAAGCCAAGCTGAAGCTCAAGCATTCAAAGCACAAGTGGTTGAACGGTCTTCTTCTTCCACCTCTGTCTACAATCAGCTGGCACTCATAAGGAATGATATCTCAGATCTCAAGAACTCTGTCACACCAAAGCTCAATTCCATTCAGGAAACTCCAACTTTATCAGCTGATGACATTTCTGACTTCTGCTCTCTACATACAAGGATGACTTCTCTTGAAGATTTGGTTGAAATGAATCATTCACTGGATTCCTCTAGATTTCTGAAGATAGAGACATGTATGGAACATCTGAATGAAGGGATGAAGCACCTGTACTACATGATCAAAAATTCTCACTGTCCCAATGAAGAACAAAGGACTTACTTTGAAGGGCCGTCTGGTGGAGGCTCAGGCTCGGGAGGTGATGGAGGTCATGGAGGATCTAAGGGAAAGTCAGTAGAGGATCCCTCAACTAAGGGGGAGAAGAAAGGGAGTAGTGGAAAGGGGAAAGAAAAAGATACCTCTGCTGGGGACAAAGGAAAGGCTGATGATGTCTATTACAGTGGAGAACAGGATGACTTTGACATTTTTGACATTCCCACTGAACCAGTCTTGGAAGATAAAGATGGTTTATTTGAAGCTGAAGAGGAAAGTGATTTTGGAGATTGGGAAGAGGAAGCTACAGTGGATCCTATCTTTGAGAAAGAGTTTCAGCAGCAGCAGTCAGAGATGAAAAGAAAAGAAGCTGAACTAAAAAAGGTCTCCCAGATCATTGACATGAGGAAAGACATTCAAAGAACAGAAACTCTTCAAAAGCAACGTCTTCATGACATTAAGGCTCAAGAAAGAAGAAGAGATGTCAGACTGAAGATTGGTGAGAAATGGGATGAAGCTAGGAGAGTACTTGATATCTCTCAGCTGAGCACTAACAATGATAGACAGTTCCTACATCTTCTTGACAAGCTGGAAATCTCAAATCCTAACAATGACATGTACATAAATGCTATCAAGACTGAAGTCTCAAGGATCACAGCTGCTTTTGATAGATCCCTAAATGAGATGAGCATTTTTGTATATTGTCAGAGTGAAGGATCTTTCAAGGTGTCACTTCATCTGTTTGAGAATCGTTCTTTGTCAGAGATTTGGGTTCTTCTCAACAAGGTAAAAAGAAGCTCAGAATTGAATGAAGTTCTTCGAGAAAGGATTAAAGAGTTTGCCAGCAGGGCTAGTCCTCAAGTGGTCAACAATCCTCATCAGGTGAGATTCTTTAAGTCTGATTGTCTTCAAATCTGTCAGCTAGATGTACAATCTCTTAAAGACTACTCAGCTAAACATCTGGTCTGGATGGAACATCATTTAAGAACTGCTGGATACTCATCCATGTTGAAGACTCAAGCTGCTGATTTGATTCAAGCTTATTGTGAAAAGAATATTAAAAGGTACAATCAGATCAAGAATAAGCTGAAGTCAGTTGGAGTTCAACTAGTCAGACCAACAAGCTTCACTTCAGAAAAGGATCGTGTCTTTGACAAAGAGTTGCTTCAAGAGTTAGAAGAAGGTGAAGTCAGAAGAAAAGACAACTGAAGTAAATTAGCTCAAAACTTAATGTAATATGATTAGAGCTTTATGAATCAAGATAGTCTAATGTAGTTATATGTTCAGGCTAGAGGAACATCTATCTTGTAAATTCATTTGGAATCTGGAAAATGTTAAATATAATCCAGAACTTTTCTGCTATTTACTTTGCATTACTGTTTATATCTTTTTCTTATTTGTTAGTTGAGTTATCCTCTAGGTATTTGTTGTTATTGTCTAACAAGCAAATAGGGGGAGATTGAAAGGCATATGTCATAGCCTATTCGTTTATTCGAGGATTTAACTCAACTCAAATAAGAATGTAATAAGTAAATAGTGGATCTATCGTCAGAGAGATCTCATATAGTAACATCTGTCAAAGGGTTAAGAAACATTATTCATCTACAGACTTGAAGAATTAGTTCACTGGAAGAAGTTCAAGAAATTGATCATGCCTCAGTGATATAAATCAAGAGTGTGGATTTAATCAAGTGACAGAGATCTCGTCAGGGTATCAATTAATTACAGGGATTTAATCTGAAGAAAATCAGAGTATCAAAGTCAAGACATGAAGCAACGTCACGGAAGTTAGTCACTCATGAACCAGACAGTACATCGAGTGTCAATATTGAAGTGGTGGAATTTATTCATATATTTCAGTGATTTTCAGAAGATTTACAGAAGAGTGGTTGCTGTTCAAGAGTAGTATTAATTCTCTTTTAATTAATTAAGTCATTTAATTTAATTAAGAGAATAAATTAAATCTGCAAAGATTAATTTATTGATTAATTGAATTAATTGGTTAATTAAATCTGAATTAATATTATGCATTTTTCAGAAATGATTTTGGAATTATATTCAAAAAGATAATCAGCAAAATAGATTTGAACTGGTATGACAATTAGATTGTCATACCGAAAGTCCTACCAAGTCATTCTGGATAGTCTTTCCAAGTCAAGTAATTGTCATACCGGAAGTCTCTCCAGTTCAACAGATTGTCTTGCCAATACAATTGGATTGTCTCACCGAAAGTCTCTCCAGTTCAAAGAATTGTCTTGCTAGTTCATTTGATTGTCTTGACGAAAGTCTTGCTGATTCAACTGGATTGTTTTATTTACTTAAACAACAAAACACAGCAGAAGTTATTCATGCAATTATTCAACATACAGATCACACAAGTCAAGAGAAAAAGAAGCAGAAAACAAAGGCAAAACATTTTCATTTTTCATCTGCTTTCTTCAAGATTAAATTTCTAGATTGTAAAGTTAAATCCAATCAACTAGAAATCTTTATCTTGTTCTTGTGTATCAATCTAGCGGATTAAAATTCCTAGAACTTAATCTCAAATCGCATTTAGCATTTGATCTTTTAATTGCAAAAATAGAAAAAGTTCATGTCGAATTTATTCTAGATTTGTAATAATTGATTTGAGATTAATCCCTTGTAACCGATACCGTAGTTGTAACACCTTTCAAGTTTAATAAAAGTTTTATTTAACTTGAATTTTGTTTCACTTTTTTATTCCGCATTTTATTCGCTTAAACGGTATTGTTTGCATTCAACCCCCCTTCTACAAACAAATTGGGACCTAACATATCTGTACATCTGCATATGTACTGCTGCTGTCTTGTCTGTCTGATGGCACGGAAGCAAAGAAGAGTACGGCAGCACATCAACCGAGGAAAACGGCGGCTGCTGCAGGAAAAAAAATAAAAATAAATTAGGGGTGTCACGCATTCCGGGAATGCGTTACACACCTGTGGCGCATTCACGGAATGCGTTACACCCTTTAATGGCTTAAAAGGGGTGTAACGCATCACCGGAATGCGTTACAGGGCTTGTAACGCATTCCTGTAATGCGTTACAGCCCGTCTGTTGATTTTAAAATTGATTTTCTGGGAGTTTCGTAACTCCATTTTGGGCGTGCAATATACCGTTGGATTCATTTTTTCGAGATGGATCTAATGGAGTGATCAATTTTAGTTTGTATAAAAGTTTTGAACTGTTTATATTTCCATGAAGTGTTTTAAAGTTGTTTTTAACTGTTTTAACTGCTTTTAAATGCTTCATGTGATACATAGAGATGTATAATGCTTAGACTAATGTGCTAGATGATATAACATGCCTACCTTGATGTTTATTCATGTTTATATATGTGATATATGCTTAGTTTTATCATGCGATGATAGATTTAGGTGAACTTAAATGAACATAAGGCGTTTGTTAGACAACCTAGTATAGTGAAATTGTTTCATAACCTTAATAATAATATTATGAATACAATCATGAGATTCTTGTGTTTATGAAACACGTAATTGAATATGAATTTTCAATATGAGAGAAAGGATGATTCTGTCAACAACAGATTTCTATCTGTAAGAAAGGGTTATTAAGTGACGCCTCTTGACAATGCTCCACCCGATCTGGGAATCATCTGATTATTGATTATTGATTTGAAATATTTAATTTAAAAGGAAGAATCTCTTTATAATATGATTATGATTGTAATGTAATATAATCCCTCTAAAATTAAATAATATCAAGTAGTAATTGGCCAATGATACAACGGGCTTGTGTCGGTCATAGCCTTCTAACATGATAGAAAGTAGTTCTTATTTTTGAATCATTGTCGGTTCGTGCTACAGCCGAGGGCTTTGATTTCGAAATAAGAAATACTTGTCTATTACATAGAGATGTGTACATTGAATAAGAATCTAAAGGTCGGTACGTGCTACAGCCGTGGGCCTTTGGGGACTGATTCAACTGTACGGAATGTTGGGTTAGACTTGACTTAGAATATTGAGTTTGTCGTGCTACAGCCGAGACTCAATTATTTAAGAGGCTAAAGTTTGATTAGGGAATAACATGAGATGTAATTGACAAGAGTTGTCTGCCTATTGAACATTACATGGCGGTTCGTGCTACAGCCAGGGTCGTGTAATGGAATGTAGGATCCCTATTCCCACTAGCATTATGAATGCTTATTTTTTCACGTAGGGGTTGAATAAATTAGGAAAACTAGTGGGAGCCACTTATGAATAAAGACCCGATTCATATAGTGTTTTGAAATGAAATCGAATATTTGCTAAGTGTTGTTATGTGTTTATCATTTACAGATTTACTTTGTACATTATGTCTTCTGCACTATCACTCAGGAGCATACTAGATGCTCACAAATTGACTGGTCCTAATTATGCTGACTGGCTTCGAAACTTGAGAATTGTTCTCAGGATTGAGAGGCTGGAATACGTGATTGACTCACCTAAGCCTACTGAACCTGCTGGTGATGCACATAATGATGAACATGTTGTGTATCGTAAGTGGGTAGATGATGCAAATGTTGCTCAATGCATCATGCTAGCTTCCATGAACATTGAGCTACAGAAGCAACATGAGCATATGGATGCTCACACTATCCTCATGCATCTACAAGAGTTGTATGATGTGGCAGGGAGGACAGCTCGATATGAGATATCGAAGGAGCTGTTCGGGTGTAGGATGTCTGAGGGATCATCTGTGAATGACCATGTACTTAAGATGATCAATTTGATTGAACGTCTTGGACAACTTGGTTTTTCCATGGATGGGGAGCTGAGCCAAGACTTGGTCTTGCAATCGCTTCCGAGTTCATTCTCGCAGTTTGTTGTGAACTTTCACATGAATAAGTTGGATGTCAGCCTGCCTGAACTCCACAACATGTTGAAGACTGCGGAATCGAATTTTTCCCCTAAGAAGAGTTCTGTTCTTCTAATTGGTGAAGGTTCTAATCCTAAGAAAAGGAAGAGGAACTCTTCCAAAAAGAAGAAAGTAGGTGAAGAAAAGCCGGTTCCACCAAAAGCTGAAGACCCCAAGAGCAAAGTTGTTTGCTTTCACTGTAATAAGGTGGGGCACTGGAAGAGGAACTGCAAGGTTTACCTTGCAGAATTGAAGAAGAAGGGTAGTGAGACTACCGCTTCTGATTCAGGTATGTTCATGATAGAAGTGAATATGTCATTTCTACTTGGGTATTAGATACCGCATGTGGTTCTCATATCTGCAATTTGTTGCAGGGACCAAGGAGAAGTAGGACTCTTGAGGAAGATGAGGTGATTCTACTGATGGAAATGGAGCAAGAGTTGCTGCTGAAGATGTAGAATCATTTCATTTACATAGGCCTACGGGCAAGACTATTGTTTGAAATAATTGTTATTTTGTTCCCTCGATTATGAGGAATATTATTCCCATGTTAGACTTGGATGGATTTTCATTTATTATTGAGAATAATGAATGTTCTATTCTTAGAGATAATATTCTTTATGGATGTGGTACTTTAAATAATGGTCTGTATATATGTGACATAATTTACTTCAGATTGAACAAACTAATAAAAGAAAAGGGATGATGAAAATCTCACTTTATAGTGGCATTGCAGTCTCCATTTAGTAGACATGGAGAGAGGGCTGCAAATTTGCTAGGAATGGTACACACAGATGTATGTGGACCAATATCTACGCAAGCCATGGGTGGATTTTCATACTTCATTACTTTCATAGATGATAGATCTGGATTCGGATATGTGTTTGATGAAACACAAGTCTGAGGCCTTTGAAAAGTTCAAAGAATATAAGTATGAAGTGGAGAAACAACCAAACATAGTATTATAACTCTTCGATCAGATCGAGGTGGTGAATACTTTAATGGAGTGTTTCTAGATTATCTCAAAATAAATGGCATAGTCTCCCAGTGGACTCCTCCAGATTGGAATCTGAAAGGAGAAATCGAACTTTGTTAGACATAGTTCGGTCCATGATGAGCTATGCAAATCTTCCAGTATTCCTATGGGATTATGCATTGGAAACCTCAGCATATTAACTGAATAAGGTGCTTTCCAAATCTGTTCCTCAAACTTCGTATGAGATATGGAAAGAAGGAAACCGAGTCTTAAACACGTTAAGATTTGGGGATGTCCAGCTTATGTCAAGAAAGTTGACCCAGATAAGCTGGAATATCGATCCGTAAAATGTAGTTTTGTGGGATATCCTAAAGAGACTTTAGGGTATTACTTTTGCACCGATCATCGGGTGTTTGTCTCCAGACATGCTACCTTCTTGGAAAAGGAGTTTATCCTTGAAGGAAACAGTGGGAGCAAAATTGAACTTGATGAAGTTCAAGAAGCACAAACTACTACGGATCAAGTGGAAACACCTGTTTTGACTGAACAACCTTTTGTGGAACAGCCCATTCATAGGTCAGGGAGAGTGTCTCGCCAACCTGAGAGGTAATATGGCCTTGTCATTGAGAATGACAATGAGTTGTCGATCATTGATGATGACGACCCTGTGACCTATAATGAGGCTATGAGTAGTGTTGACTCAGAGAAATGGCAAAGTGCCATGAAATCCAGAAAGAAATCTATGTATACGGGATACAAAAGAATGATTAGAGCAGATGGCCAGGTGGAGACCATTAAGGCCAGGCTTGTGGCAAAAGAATTCAAACAAAGGCAATGGATTGACTTTGATGAAACCTTTTACCTGTAGCCCTGTTAAAATCAGTTCGGATTTTGCTTGCGAATGCTGCTTACTACGACTATGAGATCTGGCAATTAGCCAGATGGTTTTCTTTCCAAGAGAAATGAAAACCTAGTGTGTAAGCTGCTGCGAACCATATGTGGTTTAAAGCAGGCTTCTCGAAAGATGGAACATTCGTTTTGATGAGACAATCAAAGAGTTTGATTTTATCAAAAACGAAGATGAACCATGCGTCTACAAAAGGGTTAGTGGGAGCGCGGTAACATTTCTTGTATTGTATTGAATTAGAGTTGACACACATAACAACATAGCAGACCCACTCACAAAGCTACTTTATGAAAATCACTTTGATCGTCATAAAGACAAGATGGGTATTAGATACCAGAGTGATTGGCTTTAGTACAAGTGGGAGATTGAAAGGAATATGTCCTAAGTCCAATCATGTATTAGGATTTAGGAATAACTTTTATGTAATCTGTTTTGATTTCATTGATATTAATAAAGACTTGTTTTGCTTTTATTACGGGCTTTATCTATTTAAGTGTTTAAATAAGATATACCATAGTTTAGAGTAAAGCTTTTTATGGATTATGATGAGATCATAATAGTGAGACCTAAAAAGATGATAACTCTAAACTTAAATAGTTCTTGGTCGTAGGATTACTAACTGGTAATTAATAATCCGCAAAGATCGGTACATACTATGCTTGCTTCATTATGAAGGATGTCTGTTCTCATAGACATTTGTGTGGTGACACTATAGCTAGTATGTAGGTGCTTATTATGGAATAAGTTCACTGAACATGACTCGCACAGCTGAACAACTGATGGAGTTCACTCACGTGTCAGCAGTTGTTCACATAGTGATAGTTGTACAAGTATCCTTAGACTTGAGGTCATCATAGTCATCTTGTGTACACTGAACTATGCTTTGGTTTAGTTCTTAGTCTCCAGGGACAATTATTAGGGCTCTACTGGGTATAGGAATTTGTACACGAAGATATTGTATGATCAATAAAGGATCTACCCCTTCCAGTGAAGGAAGCGAATGTTCAAGGCTGATCCACTTATGCTAGTTCAGGAATCTCTGGCCAGAGTGAATGAAATTAGAAAGGAGTTTCTAATTTGCATAGAACTAAGCATAGTAAATGGTAAGCAAGTGATTAAATTAGATAGGCTTGACACGAGATCCATGTCTTGTATTTAATCGGGAACATTGTAGGGTAGAAGGAGTTTATTGTACGGTAACTATTCACTGAATAGGTTCTTGGTATTCTAAGCAGTGAATTCATATTATCCGGATAGTCGCGATATGCTGAGAAGTATCCCTCACGATGTAGAATAAATATGATTAATTAATTAATCATATTTAATAAATTAGAGAATTTATATAAATAATGATAAAATAGTTTTATTATTATTTATTTCTACTACCGGCTTAATATTGAACCTACAGGGTCACACCATAAAAAGAGAGTGATTTAATGGTGGAGGAATTAATTAATAATGATTAATAATTATTTATTTATGAAATAAATAATTAATTGGCAAATTTAATAATTGATTAAATGAGATTTAATTGATTATAAATTAATTAAGAAAAGTTCTTAATATTATTAATTAAAGGATTTAATTTTTGGAAATTAAATCAAGAGAGAGAATTATTTCTAAAGTGTTTAGAAAAAGGATTAATGATTAAAAGGTGTTTTAATTATTAATGAGAATAATAAATGGGATAATAATAATAATATTTATGGGAAAATTTCAGTTGAAAATTTTGCCTATAAATACACTATTATAGACCCTAATTTTATTCTAACCCACACAAAACCCAAAAAGTTTGGAAAACCCAATTCTCTCCACCTCCTTCCTCCTCCTTAACATCGTTTTCTTGGTGGATACTGGTGGAGTGCTTCACACTTGAGGAGCAACTGCTAAGGATCTCTGATCGTTGTCTCCGAATTATTTTAAAAGGTTAGATTCGATCCCTCGAATTTTTATTCATGATCTGTATGCTTTTATTTGGATTTTGTATGTGTAAAAGTGTTTTGCCATGCCCCCGCTGCGTTAAAAATCCAACACTGACTCCCATCTATATATAAACCTTCCCGCACTCTTTTGGCTCTAATCCTAACCTAAATCAGGGACTTAAACCTGTAGCTCTTATACCAACTGTGACGGCCTCAACCCCGGGGTCAGGAGTTGACGTCACTAACATAATATAGACAAACATAACATAATCCACATCAATGACAAAATATAAACATGACCCCTCTTACTAAGACCTTTTCCAGGTTTAAGTATGACTTAGGTTACAACAACCATTATAAACCCACTTATCTTACACAATACTGACAACTAACTTAATACAACAACTCAACAGACCATCTTTGGTCCAACACAACTACCTCGGAGGAGTCTGGTACGGAAGGAACTGGAATTCTGCCCAGACTACAACGGATGAGTCTCCTAGGCACATGCGATACTTATACAAAACATTCTGCAAGGGTGAGCAATCAATTGCTCAGCAGTACCGTTATATGAATAATAAGTAAAATGATTTAAAATAAAACAGTTATGAGAACAGAATTCATAACTTGTAATAAAACAAGTAAAACATGTATAAACTGGATATCAAAACTAGCATGCTCTGTAAAATAATAACATCAATAGTCGTGTGTTGTGCATAAATACCAGAGTTCAATTTTAGCATGCTATTTTCATTTTCAAATCTTCCGTTGCATCACAGGAACCATAAAACCATTTATCCCATTACAGGGACCCAAAACCATTTGTTCCGTTATTGGAATCTCAATCACTTGTTCCGTTACTAGAACCGCAAAATCATCTGTTTCGTTACAGGAACCACTAAATTAAAATCAGATATAATTGGATGAATCCTAGGGATAGTTGATCAGTCTATCCCACCATAACCTATGCCAGAACTCAGAGACTAGGCAGGTCTCTGTCATGCTGGACTAAGCGGTTTAAATAGGGTGCGCAACCGACTTAGCCTCTTAAGAAAACCCGTTGGGCTGTTACGGGCCTCTTACGTAACCATCCAATATCTGATCCGTTTAATCAAGTTTCCAAAATCAATTTTACCTATCTCTTTTATACAGTTGTATCACAACACACTTTTTCAAAATCTCTTTTCATTTCAATCATATTTTAGAGATAGGTACTTTCAGAAGTTACTTTTCCCCATAACAAATATTTAACAACATTTTCAAATACAAGGGATACGTAACTTAAAACGTTTCTTTTCCTGTTAAAAAATAAAACAACATTTTATTCATATATACTGAACCATAAAAGAATGGTCAGGGGTATTTGCCTTGCAGAGCTTTACAACTATCACTGACTGATTTTGGATCGACTCGGACGTTCAGGATTTATCACCTAATTAGTAGACAATCCTGGATCCGACTTCAACGCTCAGGTCCTTCGCTTGGAACCTCGTTGCGCTTGTCGAATGATCACTAGGTTATCTTTAGTTTGATGCCAATTCTTGAGTCCTTTGACTAGAGCCTACAGAGTCGAACTACCCTATGTTAGATAACCAGTTATGCTTGACATATCCTCGCTAACAGATTTACCCAAACGATGTCACAACCTGACTCGTAATTATATGTACTACCCAATACACAAAACAATATGGATTGCATACTTGAAATTCAGTTCAATAATTATTTTTAGGAAGTAATACATATACTCTTGATACAGAGAATAGGGTTTTAAAATTCCTTTCCACAAAATATATATCCCCAACTAAATTACATATTACTGGCTGTTTGGAATCTCGGTTCCGAGTTTTAACTTAGATTGGCAGAACATAATTTATACTTAATTAATCGTTAATAAGATAAACCGACCAACATATGCTAGTAAGTTTATCTGAGTAACGGTTAATCAAATACAACTCAGGGTCACACTAATCCGAGTTAGTACTCATATCAGAAATTAAATTTGAAAAATGATCTGTATATAATAGTACAGGTAAATGACTCGATTAATAAGTCCGATAATTATAGGACATGTTTTCGAATTTTCGAAATAATAATCTCTCAAAATTCGGACAGCACCTCCTCTATTTATCGGACTGCCAATCGATATCATATCGACACAATTCCAATAATCCCATCAACACAGTTCAAGTTAACTAATCCAACGATACCTATTTATTGTTTACCGAAATGACAACTAAATTTCGAAAGTTTTAAATAAAATTTATAAACTTGTTACTTGGCTCACAAACCATCATCGCCATTTATCTGTTAGCTCAACGAGTTCATCGCTGACGGCGGAATAATTTCGACGGTACCATTATGGGCTTCCTGTCGAAATTTCACAATAAATTTCAAACCTAAATAATTTATACAATTCGCAAACATCACAGAAATCATCTGAATTATATAATTATTAAAACCAACAATTCAAATACTTTAGAGGCTTATTAGAATTAATCGAATTCAGGAGGAATACAGCGAAACTGATACCAGAACCAAAGGGAACAGTAACCAAACCAAACAAACACATATGTAGCGGCACGCAACACACGCGCCCGGTCGCCTCGCCGGAAAGTAACCGGCGGCAACCGGAAGAATGGAAACAGGCGGCACAAGAATAGGGAACACAACCAACATAATCCTTGACTGCTTACATACATATATGCAGGTATATATACATATGCATACCAATCAAAAATCACAAAAATGAAGCACTCCCATCGGAAAACTGGAACGGCGACCCCGAAAAACCCACCAAAAATGGGGCAACCAGAGAAGAAGGAGAGGTGAGGGAGAGTGAAGAGAGACAGATAGCGTGAGAGAGAGACATGGGGGAGCGAGAGATTCCAGAGATTAGGAATTGACGAGAGAGAGAGAGAGAGGAACATATGAGAGCTGTAGAGAGATAAGCTCATTTGTCTTTATCTCCCCCTTTTTATCTATTTTTTTTTCTGCAACACTCAACCGCGAACACTACTTACTTGACACGGAACTTATAATTTAAAGATCCAATTTACGGTAAGCTTATTCGAAAAATCTATCAAAATAACTTTAAAATTCTCGAAACAATTAGTAGTTAATAAAACAAAATTCTCGGAATTTTTAAATCGTTTTTGAAACGCGCATCAGACCCGCGTTTTATAATTTAACGAACAAACGGGCGAGTAAAATTAATCCCAAAAATTACCAAAATAATTTTAAAATTCTCAAAATACTAAGAACTTCATAAAATATGAAATTCATAATTTTTGAAGCATTTCTGAGTTTAATATTGAATTTAACATTAAATACAATCAGAAAATCATTTAGGGATCAATAATCAATGAAATATTGATTTCTAAATTTTATAAAATCCCAAAAATAATTATTGAAATTATAAAATCGTGAAAACAATTTTAGGGAAAATCCAAATATTTATTCAAATAAATTTGCAATAAATCCACTTTTAATAGCGAAAACAAATCAGTATAACTCAATAGTTAAATACGCACATCACTCTATACACGAATATATCACATTAAAATAATATTAAACAACACACAGCTAACATAATCAATTCATATATTGAATTTAATTAATTATTCAACAATTACACTTTTAAAATAATACCAAATATACGAGTTGTTATATTAATATTAGTGCTAGAACTCCCAAATTGGACTCCAAAAGTAGTTCATGTTAGGCCCTTAATCAACTATAGAGGGGGGGGGGTGAATACAGTTAAGACAATCAATTCGACAAAGCTTCAACATATTCAACAGTTTTTATATTAACAGATAAAAACTGATTACAAACGTACTCTTTCGAAAGGATGAACAATTATCCTTGATAGCTGCTTGGTTATGCGAAAGATATAAAATGTTCGCAATACTTATAGCATGAACCTAATCTATGCTTTATATAGAGCACGACTACATAATATATAAGGAATCTTATTCAATTAACAACAAGGAACCTAATACAATGCTTCTGAGATAAAGTCCTTCACCACCTTGAGTTCCTGTTTCATTCTCCTTATCGAAGATCAACTGATGTGACAAATACCGATTACATCATCCGTTGACATCATCTTCCGTCGATATCATCATCCGTTGATATCATCATCTGTTGATATCATCATCATCATCATCTGTTCATATATAAGTTCTGATATGAACTTCTGATAGTTTCTGCTTGATATCATCAATTGCTCCTAACAATCTCTCCCAACTTGTTCATTATGGAAATATGGACAAGTTCCAATTGATGATGTCAAAACTATCTAAATACAGGAATCAAGTATGCATATTCAATCTTGCTTCAGTGAATATCAGACCTTACTCTTCATTCTGAACTCCAACACAGTCTGGAAAATCTTCAAAAAACTTCCTCAGCAGATTCTCTTCCATAACATCCATATACCATTGCATCCTCTGTTTATGTTCCCTCAGTTCATCTATTGATTCATCATTCTGATAGATGGCATCCCTGAGATAATGTAACTTTGAATTTACAAGAGATAGATCATCCAGCTCCAGAAACCCAAATTTCTTTCCATTAGGATTGAAGGTTAAAACTTTAGTTCCTAGACTCATTTCTATCTTGGTTCCTCTAATAGGCATATCAACAACATATTTAGATTGGTCAATTTACTTTTGAATGTAATTTGATTTATAAGACATTCCTTTCTGCTTTAACCGTATCAGGTTCTTTATGAATGCAAACCATCCGACAGTTACAGAATTAGTTACCTTGAGAATTGTAGCAAAAAGTTCCAATTCCTGCCATGGTTTGTCTCTAACTGTTCTTGATTCAACCTTAAGCTTCTCCCAGACTCCATAAAATAGATTATTTTCTCTTCAGTATGATCAGTAACAATTTGCACTGATATGATCTTCTATAAGTCTTCAAGCATTATTGTCTCCAATTTTTGTCAAATAAGAATGCTTTCTTAGAGTCAAAGCATAACCTACAAATGGATCATCAGCATTTAATCTTCCAATACCACTTGTGATTCCAGGCTGTCTAGATTGACAACTTCCACTATAAATCTTCTTTAATGTTTCAGAAGAATCTCTTCTAGGTTCTCGTTTCTTGCTTCCCCATAGTAGCTTCTTCTTTTCTTCAAAAGTAAGTTCTGGCTTATTAGAGACTATATCTTCAAAATTAGAATTTGATAATCTGCTTGAATAGGGTTTAAGAAATCAACAACATGAGTAGAATTAGAGGTTGTGATTGGTTGAATAACAACTTCTTCAACTTGAGCAATGTTAGAGGTTAATTTTAGTTTATTAGCTCAGTCAGCTCCATAAATCTTCCTTCTTTGATGAGCTTGGCTGATTTTTTATTCACATTTTTTTTCATTATCATAAGCTTGAACTACTGTATAGATTGGATTTATTAGTATTTAAGATTTAGTTTCCTTAGATACTGATTTCTTCTTTACAACAGCTTTGGCTTTAGGCTTTGAAATCTTTGACTTCTCTCATATCTTTTCTTTTCCTTAAGCTTCTTGCCAGCAGTTAAAATAACTTGTGATCTGAGAGATCTTTCATCTTCTGGCTGACTGATTTCCCGTATAACTACACCTTTGGTTGTTCTGTTAGAAGAATCATCTTCATAAAGTACTTGAGAAATAACAGCAATATCAGCATTTGATGTTTTCATGAAATTCTTGAAGTCTTCTGCCATTTGCCTTTATTGTTCAAGATCAACTCCAAGATTTTCTCTTTCAAAGATTCTTTTACTCACCTCAGAGTCAAATACTTGAATCTTAGGATCCTTGTAAAATAGAGTTGTCTTCCTTTCTTTATGTTCAGAGTTTGAAGATATTGACTTGCTTCAGCACCAGCTTTTATCTCCAAAATACCTTGGTCTTCATTAGCAGTAGTTGTGACTTGTAAAGATTGTTGCATATTTGTAGTCACAGTCAAATCTTTAACTCTTCTTTCATTCCTCTTACTCTCTCCACCTTGTCTAGATTGAAATGTAGTGATTGCTTTTGATGAACCACTAACTCCAACTAGCTCTTCACCTCTTCTCCTTTAAGTATCCTTTTGTCCCCCCTTATTACCTCCATCAGGATTTTCATCACCAGTATTTGTCAATGTCAGTTATTTGTATTTAGATTTAACAATTTTCTCCCCCTTTTTGCCATCATCAACAAGCAGTAGAGAAAGAATCATCTCCATTAAATTTGGTACTTTTGTAAGTTGATTAGACATTTAAGCTTGTTTAGCTTCCAAACTAGCTTGACTGACTTCAATTACAGTTTTCCTGACAACTATTGGTGCAATTTGTTTCTAAATTTCCTGATGAGTAGTCAACCTTCAAGCAATTAATGATTCTTTGATTTGATTAATTTGAGAAGTAGTTGCTTCTCGAGCTGTATGTAAGGATCTGGCAACTAGAGTTGATACTTTCAGATGATTCATCATATCAGGATTCTCAATCTTCTGTTCTATTGTTTCCAGATGTGCAAAAGCTTTTGCTCTGGAAATAGGTAATGTATCATCTTTCCAATGAACATTCCAGAGATTATTAAAATAATCCTTGTCCTTCTTAGCATCTAACTCTTTTATTTTCTGTTGTCTCACATGCATAGGCATATATTCAGGGAAGAAAATATCATCCTTAGGATCTATAATAGCATTAGAAATATTAGCTTCTTCACCATCATTGGATTCTTCAATAACAACTGGATTTTGCACTAATTACTGAACTTCATCACCAGCTTCAGCATGTATAATAGAATTAAAATTGGTGCAATATGTGATCCAGCAGCTTCAGAAGCTTCCAGATCATCAGCAGTTAACTCCACATCTTCAAGTATTGTAAATAAATGAATTAGAGCTTCGAAATTAACTTCCAGGACCTCAGTTCTTGTAGAATGCTGTGGTGATTCTGAAATGGATAAAACTTTATGAATGGACTGTTGTGCGACTTCATCTTCAGCAACAATATGGATTTTCTCAGGTGATGGAAAAGTAGAGTAAATGGACTATATTTCAACAAAAACAAGGATGGTCTCATGTTATGGAATAGTAGAATGTATGGACTGCAAGAAAGTATCAGTAATTAGACTTGCAGGGACATTAACATCACTTGGTACATCAGAGTTTACTTGAAGTTCAACAGACTGTTGTTCAGCATCTGTTTCTTTAGTACTCTGTGCACCTGCAAACATATAGCAAATAAAACTTAATCTCTCTATTCTTTTAAAGTAGTCTCACTACTCCCCACACCACACATCTCATGACTTTTAATAGTCAGAACTTCCTCACAAGGATTACTAAATCCTATCTTTCATCTACCTCTCCTTTTTTCAGGATAGATCTTGCCTCTCTTTAATTCTAACTTTCTCTCAATCTTTTCACACATCTCACAGAAAAAGCTCAGAAAGCTTGTCCTATAGAAATAAGAGGTGGCTAAAGAAGGGTGATTTGTGGTCATACAACTAGAGGTAGCCCTTAAATAAGGTCTAGAAGTAATCATACCAACATGATTTATATCATGAAAAAATAAAAGATAAAAAGACTAAATCAGTATTTAGAATAAATGTTGATAAGTAATGACAGTATTTATATCTTGTGAATCGGAACAGGCAGCTTTTCTGCCTTCAGAATCTATAATAAGAGCCACTGCAGCAGGAGTAGGGCCTTCATTGCAACTTTAATGTAATGGTTCTTGTGTAGCTGAAGAATCAGGCGTTGCTGGATGAATTTGACAACCAGGTTCTTGTTTACTCTTCTCCTCAATTGCAGTAATAGACTCCTGGTCAGTTTTAATCAGAGGCTCTTGTTTTTCAAAATCTGCATGCACTTTGAGGTGCAGGTTCGTGTGGAATTGGATCAGGAGATGTAGCTGCTGTACCTCTTTGAGATATAGGTTCTTGTGTGCTTGATCCAGGGAAAAGTCATTTCCCTTGCATCCTTTTGACACTAGCTTCTACTTTCTCAAGAGAGACTTCCCTCACTCTCTTGTGATATTGCGTGACTGGAGTTTCAGACAGTTCTACAAGCGCCTCAGCAGTAGACTGGATTTCAGAATTTGGATTTAATGCACTTTGTGTCTACTTGGAAATTTCTTGTTTAATCTGGAGCAAGTGCTGATTATAATAGGCCTTGACCAGCCTTCTTTTCTTTGGTCTGGGGTTTGCACCAGTATCAGCAGTTGTGTCTTTTTCATTTTATGGAACAACTGGTCTTGGAGAAGAATCAGATGAAAGATTTGGAAATCTGGAAGATAAGGTAGCATTTTCCTCATTTGAATCTGATTCTAATCCAGCAAGTACAAATTTCCTCTTTACAATTTCTGAAGGTTTTGAAGAATGAGAAACTTGAGATGCTTCATCTTTTGACTTAGCTACAGCAGGATTTTAGCTATTTTAGTCAATTCTTTCTTTCTTTTTACAACAAGTGTCTTTTGGGAGACACCTGAGGTGGCTTCTGTTTGAGATAGTTCTGGTGGTTAAGTTTGTGTTTGGATTTGTGTTTAACTTCAACCCTGTAATTCCAATACTGACTAAAGCAATATTTGAATATCTTTGTAAAAATAGTCAATCAAAGTTTGACCATTATCAATATGAAATCACACCTATCAGGATTTATCAATTACTGACAGAATCTATTAGTCAAGGCAATTTAACTAATAACAGAGCATGTACGCATAATCAGTAGTTCAACATGCAGTTTTCACATAATATCATATAAGATAATTGCATGTTATCATTGCATCAACATTTAACACAATAATCAGTATCCAACAAGTACTAACACATAATAAGATACCATGCTTCAATAATATAAGCAGTCTTAATTATCAGAGTTTGAGAATTGTCCTGATATCAATTCCAATTAATTCACCAATCTTGTGAAAATAGCTTCATAGAGAGGCTTGGTGAATATATCTGTTACTTGTTGATCTGTTGGAACAAAGACCAATTCCACTGTACCTGTTTCCACATGTTCCCTTATGAAATGGTACCTGATGCTGGTGTGTTAAATCATTGAATGCTACCCTAGATTTCCTTTCATTGCAATAGCACTTTGATTATCACAATATATAGGAATTAAAGAATAGTCTAACCAATAATCCAGTAACTAATTTTTCATCTATAGAATCTGAGCACAACAACTTCCTGCAACAATGTATTCTGCTTCTGCAGTTGATATGGAAATTGAATTTTGTTTCTTGCTATACCAAGAAAGCAATCTGCCACCAAGAAATTGGTAGCTTCCAGAAGTGCTTTTCCTGTCCATTTTGCATCCTGCAAAATCAACATCTGAATATCCAATTATTTTAAAGTCTGAATCTCTAGGATATCATAATCCCATATTCATGGTGCATTTGAGATATTTAAAAATTTATTTCACAGCTAATAGATGAGGTTCTCTAGGATGAGCTTGGAGCTTTGCATATATATAGGTAGCATACATGATATCAGGTCTACTAGCAGTCAGATATAGGAGTGAGCCAATCATACCCCTGTAGTTAGTATATCTAGTGAAAAACCGATATTTAAATCTAACTTGGTTGTAGTGGCCATGGGAGTTAATGTAGTTGAGTAGTCTTGCATTCCAAATTTTTTGAGTAAATTCCTGTTGTATTTTGGATTGATTTATGAAGATCCCTTCATCAGTCTGTTTAACTTGTAACCCCAGAAAGTAACTCAATTCTCCCATCATACTTATTTGATATCTGGACTGCATTAGCTGTGCAAATCTTTCACAGAGTTTATCATTAGTAGATCCAAAAATGATATCATCAACATATATCTGTACTAATAACAAATCCTTACCATGGTATTTATAAAAGAGAGTTTTGTCAATTGTACCTCTTGTGAAACCACTTTCTAGCAGAAATAGAGCAAGTGTTTCATACCGGGCCCTTGGAGCTTGCTTTAGTCCATAGAGTGCTTTATCCAGTAAGTAGACATAAACTGGATACTTTGGATCAATGAACCCTGGAGGTTGTTCAACATAAACTTCCGCTTCAAGTTCTCCATTTAGAAATGCACTCTTCACATCCATTTGGAACACCTTAAACTTCTTGTGAGCATCATAGGCAAGAAAGATTCTAATTGCCTCAAGCCTTGCAACTAGAGAAAATATCTCATCATAATCAATGCCTTCTTGTTATGAATAACCCTTTGCAATCAGTCTTGCTTTATTCCTTATGATAATGCCCTCACTGTCAGTTTTATTTCTGAACAACTACTTTGTGCCAACTACAAATCTGTTCTTTGGTCTTGGCACAAGAGTCCAGACTTTGTTCCTTTCAAATTTATTGAGCTCCTCTTGCATTGTTGTAGCCCATGATTAATGGATTTTATATCTACTTGGAATGCTTCATTCCGGGCTTAAGTTGGTGTTTTGGACTCAAGTTGTTGTTATTTTGATGTGTTTTTATGTTTGTGTATTTCATGCATCATTTTGATGTGTTTTTTATGTGTATTCCAACGCGCCCGCGCATGAAAACAGTGCACCCGTGCCCTGTTTCTTCCCCAGAATCCTGATTTTAGTCAAAATTGAAGATTTTGAGAGTCCTGGTCATCATGAAGCCTATATATACCAATAAAAAGACGTTTTTAACAACAAGGAGACTTGAGAGAGCAATAAGAAGACCTAGAGAGCACGAGACGGTTGCGGAGAAGAAGACTTTTGTTTTCTTTGATTTAGGCGATACTTGGATGCTTGTTTTTGATTTTTCTTTGAACCCTAGTACTCTAATATTTTTTATTATCATGCTTTCATTGGAACCCATGGTGATGATGAGTTCGATTATGAACTAATCATTATCGTGGGGTTCTAGCGGATTTATTTATGGATTTCTTTTGTTAAATTATTTTGATACCTTAGTATCTAGTGATTGTATGATAACTAGCTAACATATAAGATAGCGTGTTAATCTCTATTGAAGCGACAATGAGTATAGAGGTTTAGAACTCGCCATGCTAGTATAGGTTTATGTGTTATTGTTATGCATGATTCATAGGTAATTTTAACCATCTTACTTGCCCTATGTAATCACGATAGATAACTTGCGCATTAAAATGTTTTGTTTTCAATTCTTATAGATATATAAGGACTAAGCATAATTACTGTCTATTCAACTTCTATCTTTTTTGTGGATGCTTGGTAGTAGGGTATTCGTACAACGAAAGTTGGCGTTTAATAGTTTCGTGTTGTCTGATTAGTGTCATCACTATTACATGCTAAGGTTAAAAATAAAATTGCTAATGAATGAAGTATTTAATGAAGTTAGGATCCCATGTTTGTCATATATATTAATTCAACCATTCTTGTTCTCTTAGTTATAATTGTTAGTTTAATTATTAGTTATAAACAATCTCAACTCGTTAGATTCGCGTGGGCAGTTGAATCGCCTAATTCTGACGAGCAGAACTCAAGATACGGCCAAAAGAAGAAATGTCAGAATTTTTCCAGAAGGTTGCTGAAAACACTATTCTAGTGCAGCCGCGCCCGAAAACAGCACGTCCGCGCCCTGTTCTGCCCCAGAATCCTGGTTTTAGTCAAAATTGAAGATTTTGAGACTCCTGGTCATCCTGGAGCCTATATATACCAATAAAAAGATGTTTTAAACAACAAGGAGACCTGGGAGAGCAATAAGAAGACCTAGAGAGCACGAGACGGCTGTGTAGAAGAAGACTTTTGTTTTCTTTGATTTAGGCGATACTTGGATACTTGTTTTCGATTTGTCTTTGAACCCTAGTACTCTTATATTTTTTGTTATCATGCTTTCATTGGAACCCATGGTGATGATGAGTTCGATTATGAACTAATCATTATCGTGGGGTTCCAACGGATTTATTTATGGATTTCTTTAGTTAAATTGTTTTGATACCTTAGTGTGTGGTGATTGTATGATAACCTAGTATTGGTTGTGCTTATTCTCCTTATGTGCGTAACTAACATATAAGATAGTGTTTTAATATCTATTGAAGCGATAGTTAATATAGAGGTTTAGAACTTGCCATGCTAGTATAGGTTCATGTGTTATTATTATGCATGATTCGTAAGTAATTTTAACCATCTTACTTGTCCTATGTAATCACGATAGATAACTTGCACATTAAACTGTTATGTTTTCAATTCTTATAGACATGTAAGGACTAAGCATAATTTGTGTATATTCAACTGCTATCTCTTTTGTCGTTGCTTGGTAGTAGGGTATTCGTACAACGAAAGTTGGAGTATACTAGTTTCGTGTTATCTGATTAGTGTCATCACCATTACATGCTAAGGTTAAGAACAAAAAGGTTATTGAATGAAGTATTTAATGAAGTTAGGATCCCATGTTTGCCATATATATTAATTCAACCATTCTTGTTCTCTTAGTTATAATTATTAGTTTAATTCTTAGTTATAAACAATCTCAACTTGTTATTTGTCTTAGCATTGGATAATAACCATATCATTGTTGCATAGGTGCATATTCTTAAATTAACCAAAGAGTATCTGTGGGAACGACTTTGATCTAAATCATATACTACTTGCGGACGCGTATACTTGTGTGTATTATTTAGGCATGTTAACGTCATAACAGCCCACTCAGCATCTTACAAAGCTTCTTCAACCTTCTTAGGTTCAGTTTGAGATAGAAAAGAATGGTAGAGACATTCATTCTGAGTGGCTTTTCTTGTTCTTACACCACTGTTTGGGTTTCCAATGATTAAGTCAGGTGTGTGTGACTTAGACCATTTTCTTACAGATGGAAGTTGACTCCTTGAAGACGAACATCCCCTTGATCCATGAACTCTCTATTATTACTTTGATTTGTACCACTATTATTTCCTGATGCTCCCCCTGAATTAGTGTTCCCAATGTTATCAGTATTTGACTAATCAGAGTTTGAGGAAAATGAGTCTGATGATCTTTCTACTAATGTTTCTTGAGTTGAATCACTTATAGTAGTCTCTGTATTTGAGTCATGTTGCTCCCCCCAACATATGCTTTAGTGTTAGAAGAATTTCCATTGTTCTTTGGAACATCAGAGCTTCCAGTGATATCAGGATGTACTATATCTGGGTAAGGATTTAAAAGTTCAGCATGAGGTACTTCATTTTCAAATCTCAATTTGTCATGGTCATCAGCATCTTCTAAACCTATCATCTTCTTATCCTTAAAAGATACATGTATAGATTCCATGACTGTTCTTGTTCTCAGATTGTAAACTCTGAAGGCTTTTGTGGACAATGGATATCCCACAAAAATTCCTTCATCATCTTTTAGATCAAATTTGGTCAGCTGCTCCAGATGAGTTTTTAGAACAAAACACTAACAAAAAAAAATATGAAAGTACTTCAAATTTGGTTTCTTTCCCTTCACCATCTCAAATGGTATTTTTTCATGCCTGTTGATCAAGGTTGCATTTTGTGTAAAGCAAGCAGTTTGCATAGCCTCAGCCCGGAAGTAGGTAGGAAATCTTGCTTGTTCTAACATGGTTCTCGCAGCTTCTATAAGAGTTCTATTCTTTCTTTCAACAACTCCATTTTATTGTGGAGTTCCAGGAGAAAAAAACTCTTGTTTTATCCCCTTGAGTTTGCAGAACTCTTTCATAGAGCTATTCTTGAATTCAGTCCATTATCACTTCTGATGATCTTCACTTTGTATGTTGGTCCTTTTTCCAGCTCCCTCACATGATCTAGAAGAATGGATGGAAATTCATCCTTGGTGTGCAGAAAATACACCCATGTGTATCTTGTATATTCATCAACAATTAAAAGTGCATACCTCTTCTTGACAATTTAAATAACATTCACTGGACCAAAGAGATCAATATGAAATAGATGATATGGTTCAAAAATGGAGGATTCTGTTTTACTCTTGAAAGATGTTTTCCTTTGCTTGGCTTTCTGGCATGAATCACATAAGCCATCTGGAGTAAACACTGTATTGGGCAATCCTCTCACAAGATCTTTCCTCATAAGTTCATTGATATTGTTGAAGTTAAGGTGAGAAAGTCCTTTATGCCAGTTCCAGCTGTCTTCCACATATGCTCTACTCAATAGACAAACTTCTGAATCATCAATACTTTTGGAGACCCTGGCTTCATATAAACTACCATGTATTACACCAGTCATTGCAATCTTTCCATCAGACTTACTGACAATTTCACAATGCTCCTCATAAAAATTGACATAAAAACCTTTGTCAAAGATTTGACTCACACTGATCAGATTATGCTTGATTCCTGTAACTAGAGCTACATTTTCAATGATGACATTTCCAATTTTGATTTTTCCATATCCCAAGATTTTTCCTAAGTTTCCATCTCCATAAGAAACACTTGGCCAGCCTTCTCCTCAAATTCTGATAGTACGGATTTTAACCAGTCATATGTCCTGAGCATCCACTGTGCAAGACTAGAGTATTCCTCCTGTTACCCTGCAATCAGTAATTTGAATCAGCTAGTTTTTTAAGGACCCAGACTTGCTTGGATCATTTGGCCTCCTTAAGTTTGTTAACATATGCAGCAGAAGACTTTTTATCTGAGTTTATGTTAAAATTCTTACCATCAGTATTTATACATGCATAAATAGATTTTGCTTTAATTAAAGAGGGTTTCACTTAATAATAATAATAATACAAACTGTGATACTCTTTACATGTATAAATAGAGTGCCAAACACTACCACAATAAAAACAAGGAGTATGTGGTTTATATCTAAATGTTCTATTTCTAAAACTTGATTTGGAAGGAACAAAATTTATCTCTTTATTCTTCCTGTAAGAATTAGCAAGATGATTAGTGCTACCACAGTTTGAACAGGCCTTTCTAGCTACATTAGGAGGAGTTACATAATTTCCATTCTTATTAACACCTACCTTGCCATTTCTATTTTCCCAGGCCTTTTCCTCTTGTGTTTCATGTGTAAGTCCTCCAGCTTTTTTTTAGTTGTTTCTGAGTCATTGAACCAATATTCACTGATTTTGTGTGAACTTGTTCACTCTTATCAGTAATTTAAGTTTGATCTAGGTGCTGAGGTTGTACCTTCCTCATGGATTGACTTGATAGTATTAGCACTTTGATTAAACTTAATGGTCTTTATTGAACCTTGTTCAGTTTGACTTTGCTATCAGTTTTTATTGGTTCTGTTCTCTCAGTTTCTTTTTCACTTTTCTTATCAGAATTAGATCTTGCAGAATATCCTAATCCTGATCCCCAACAGCCATTCTCTAAAATTTCATGAGTTGTCTATCCTAAGTTAGTCCAAAGTTTAATGACTTCTCTTTCTTTAGCTAACTCCTTCTATAGATAAACATGTTTTTCTAACAATTTTTCTTTAACATAAACAACATTATCTTTTTCTTTTTGAGTTTCTAGCATGGAAAGCAACTCAATATCTAGGTGATCATTCCTTTTCTTTAACTCAAAGTTTTCACTATTGATTATATTATTCTCTAAGGTTTGATCCCTATAACTAACATGCAGAGTCTTAAGAAATAATCTTAATTCATAGATATGATCAGTATCAAAAGCAAGAATAGTCTGAAGTACCTTTAATTCAGCATTGTCAACCTCAGCATCGACATTTTCCATTAGAGGATAATTGATCCCATCATCTAAATCTGATGAATCATCCCAGTTTCTTTTCTTTGAGATTAAAGCTTATTTCTTCTCAGCTTTGGGTTTTCTGCAGTCAGCTGCAAAGTGTCCAATTCCATCACAGTTGAAACATCTCTCTTTTGACTTGTCAGGTTTTCCAGATATTGATTCCTTCCATTCAGTATTTCTTCTATTGTTCCTCTTATCAGAGTTTGAGGAACTGGAACCTTTTTTATAAAATCTTCTCCCTTTCTTGAATTTCTTGTAGACCATCTTCTTGAAGCTTTTAACCAGTAGGGCAGCCATTTGATCCATGTCTTCGTTGTTGTTGTGATCACTGTCAGTATCTGATTCATTATCAGTATTTGAGTCATCATCAGAATTTGATGATTCAATATCCGACTTTACAATCATGGCTTTCCCTTTGGAGTAGCTTTTCCTCCTAGCTTTCTCCTTTGGCTTCTCGTCAACCTTGAGTACAACTGGTCTAGATTTAGATCCTTTCCTCTTGATTCTTTGCTTCATCACTAGTTTATGAGTTTTCAGAACTCCATAGATCTCATCTAGAGGTTTGTTATCAAGTTGATAGTTTTCCCTTATTGATGTGACTTTAAAGTCCCACTTTTCAGGGAGAGCAAGTAGGAACTTCAAGTTTGAGTCCTCCAAATTATATTCTTTGTTGACAAGGGATAAGTCATTCAGCAACTTCTGAAATCTGTCATAGATCTTAGTTACGGATTCATTGTCTCTTGAGTCAAAGTGCTCATATTTTTGAGTAAGTACTGTCCTCCTATTTTTCTTGATAAAAGTTGTACCTTAACACTTTACCTCTAAAGCTTCACATATCTCTTTTGTTGCCTTACATCCAATGACTCTATTGGACATAACACTATCAAGACTACTGTGCAAGATGTGTCTGACCTTAGCATCCTTCATAATAGATGAGAGATCTTCAGGAATATAGTCCTTCATGTCTTTGTCTATCATCTTCTCTGGTTCTCGTGCAACAGAAACAACTACCTTCATTGGTTTATGAGGACCATCATAAATCCTGTTTAGATATTTAGGATATGTGGCTTCCAAACACATGGCCATCCTAACTTTTCAGATTGGATATTCATGTATCTTCAGGATTGGCAACTTGATTACTTCATACCTACTCATATTGCTGCTTATCTGTGATGTGGCTGGGGTTGGTGGTTTTGGATTCTGTGGTTCTTTTTCTTTGTCTCCCATTGTAGATTGATTTTCAGATCTTAAACTATGTGTATGTTAACAACAAGCTCTGATACCAATTGTTAGGCCCTTAATCAACTGTAGAGGGGGTGAATATAGTTAATACAATCAATTCGACAAAGCTTCAACATAATCAACAGTTTTTATTTTAAAAGATAAAAACTGATCACAAGCGTACTCTCTCGAAAGGATGAACAATTATCCTTAAGAGCTGCTAGGTTATGCGAAAGATATAACAATGTTCGTAATGCTTATAGCATGAACCTAATATGTGCTTTATATAGATCACGACTACACAATGTATAAGGAATCCTTTTATTAACAACAAGTAAACTTAATACAATGCTTATGAGATAAAGTCCTTCACCACCTTGAGTTCATGTTTCCTTCTCCTTATCGAAGATCAACTGATGTGACAAATACTGATTACATCATCCGTTGACATCATCTTCTATCGATATCATCATCCGTTGATATCATCATCATCCGCTGATATATAAGTTCTGATATGAACTTCTGATAGTTTCTACTTGATATCATCAATTTCTCCTAATAGTTCCAAATTACATGGCATCAGGGGCTGTTTTAATTTGTTTTGTTGGTGGGGATGGCTCGGGGGTATTCCATTTTATAGAATTTTAATATGACCAACATAATATACTACGTTTACTTTGGGAGCTAGCATTTTTCTTTTATCAATAATTTTTTTTAAAAAAAAATTCTTTCACTTTTTATAATTTGGGAACTTTGATGTTCATTGGTATCCAAAGATTCATGGGGTCATATCAGCATCGTTATTTGATGGGAAAATTGGAATCTACAATATAGAGGTTTGTTTCCGTGCTTTTAGTTCAAAGAATCGTATAGAGAACCTGCTTAAAATTTGAGACTAAGATGGCAATTATAATAAGCTACTGAATTTTAAGCTTTTCTGCAATGCAAAAAAACCAAAAAAATGAAATGCTTCAGGCCAGATATTTATGCACTCCTTCGATAGTTCTTTTGATAATGTGTTGTGCATTCCCTTAGATATCCCTATCGTACAAATGGTAGAGAGCTAGAGGCTGTTTATGCAATAATTTTGTCTTTTGAGAGTTTATTTGTGTGAGAAAAGTTAAATGGAAGATGTTGAAACTTATTGGGTGTTGGTTATTGTTGTGCAAGACATGCTTGTACTTCAACAAGACTAAGTCAAATTGACAACCCTAAGTAAGTTGTATTGTAATCTTAGTTTGCATTTTTTATTGTAATATTAAAGTCTGTAAAAATGTCAAAGAGCAGACTAGAGTCTTTTTTTTAAACAGTATCAAGCCTAAGAATTGTATCTGGAAGAAGATCAAGAAGATCATGCCTCAGAAGAATTATGAAGAAGCTTGGAGTTGAATAAATCTATTTTGGGAAAAATGTTCTAAGTCAAGATCTCTACAATTCACAGATTTAGTGTTATAGAGAAGTCATTCGAGAACTCCATAATGACTTATAGAGAACTCGGGAAAGCTACTAGAGAACTCAGAGATATCGACAAGTCAAAATTCGCTAGAGAACTTGAAGATATCGACAAGCCATTTCTTCACTAGAGAACTCAGAGATATCGACAAGTCAAAGTTCACTAGAGACCTCTGAGATATCGACAAATCAAAATTCACTAGAGAACTCTGAGATATCGACAAGTCAAATCTCACTAGAGAACTCAGAGATATTGACAAGTCAAAATTCACTAGAGAACTCTGAGATATCGACAAGTCAAATTTCACTAGAGAACTCTAAGATATCGATAAGTTAAATATCACTAGAGAACTCAGAGATGTCGATAAACTAATGTGAAGATATGAAGATGAGAGATCTCAACAAGCTAAATTCTCTTATAAAGAACTCAGAGACTTCTACAAGTCAAAATAACTATGGAGTATTAGAGATCTCGATAAGTCATTATACTTATCGATATGTCAAGACCTCTATATGCCTAACTGGAGATCTCGAGGTAAAATCTCAAAGTATAATTTCTAGAACAGTTCAATATCCAAGATTAACAATCAATAAACAATCCAACCAGTTGGATTGACAAGTCTACAAAAAGCAGCTTGAAGAGTGTGCAATATCAAGGGTGAAGATTAACTGATAAAGGAAGATCAAAGTTAACACCGTATGCAAAGATATGCTAAGCCAGAAATGGAAGATATAATTTTGCTAAAATGGAAATTATAAGTGACAGTTTACTAAAGTTAATAGCATGTCTTATTATACATTGTGTAAACTAGTAGTTAACTGAGATATAAAGTTAACACTAGTACTTTGTTAGTTGAAACAATTAGATCAGGATTTCTTGTATTTTCTCTCAAGTAGAAGCTAAGCTCTTTATCAAAAAGGAGCCTAGAAATTTTTTAGAAAAATATTCTTAATTTTAATATAAAATTAAGTTAGTTTTGAAATATTTGTGTTATTCATAGTTGCATGTTTAATTTCTATTATAACACATCTTACTACAAGATTTGATTTACTTTGTTCAAAACCAAAACACTTCAATAAAAGCATAAAACACAAAAACACATTCACCCCCCCCCTTCTGTGTGTAATTCATTACCTAACAAGTTTTATCAGAGAAAAACCTGAAAGTAAATAGATTTGAGATCTTAGAAGAATGAATACATAGAAAATTAGTATCATCAAAATTCCTACTTTTGACAAAGCTAACTACACTCTGTGGAAAAAGAAAATGTTGTTGTTTATCAAGATGGCCAATCCACTATACATTCAGATTCTCAAAAATGGGCCTTTCATTCCTATGGTTAGAGTTGAGGAATCTACAGATGGTGATATGGTCATTCCAACTCATTATGCTCTAAAAGACCCTACTGAGTACTCTGAGCCTGAGAAAGAAAAATGTTCCCTGGATAGTGGTTTGCAGCTTATTTTGATTGAGTCACTTGACAATGTAATGTACAACAACATTATCAACTGTGACACTGCTATGTAGATTTGGGAAAAAGATTGAAATACTCTGTGAGGGAACTGAGGAAGTTAGATCTAATCAAAGAAGGATACTGATTTCACAATATGAGGGTTTCATGACCAAGCCAAAAGAAAGTATCACTGATGTGTTTGAAAGGTTTAATAAGCTAATCAATGACTTGCAGCTCCATGACAAATATTATGAAGCTGAAGAAGTGAAATTAAAGTTTTTGCTTACACTCCCTGACCATTTGGAACAGAAAATTTCAGCAATCAGAGAAGGGAGAGACTTGAGCAGAATAACACTGGAAGTTCTATATGGAATTCTCAAAACATATGAACTAGAAATGATTCAAAGGAAATCATTGAGATCTGGTCAAGGACATGTTGTAGATGGTTCAAGTGCTTTAATTGTCAATGAAAGCCAAACCTCTAATGATGAGCCAAGATCCAAATTCCAGTTGCCTCAGCAAGTGAGAAAAGAAACAATGATTTACAGGAACAAGTCATTCTGGAATTGGAAGAAGATGAGTTCTACACCCTAGATGAACTTGATGAGCTTGATCAGTCAATGGCCTATCTGGAAAGAAAGTTTTCTAATATTAGAGTCAAGAAGCCAAGATTCTTCAAGGGTAAAGGACAATCATTCAACAAAGACAACAGCTGGAAAGGAAAAGGGAAGTGCACATCTAATAGAAAGAATGGTTATATAACTGGATATGTTGATAGATCAAAGATAAGGTGCTTCAATTGTGATGAACTAGGTCATTTTGCTATAGAATTTAGGAAACCCAAGAAAGTAAAGAAGGACAAAGCTTATCTTGAATTGGAAGCAAAGTATGAAGCTCTTCTGAAGAAACAGCAAAGCAAAGCTTATATTGCAGAGGGAAAAAGTTGGGATGATTCTGATAATGATGAAGATGAAGAAGTTGGAAATTATGCATTAATGGCCTTGGAGAAAGGAGAATCATCCTCATCAAAATCACAGGTACCAACTCTCACTACTATTGATTTAAATGTGAGTCAATATAAGGAAACTGTAGAGAAGATGAGCACAGAAATGTTTCACATTTATACAAGTATGGTTGATGCTAATGAGGAAGTTAGCAGACTGACAAAGATAAATGAGAAGCTTGAAAATGAGAAACAAGAAGCTGAATTATTGCTGGTAGAGCTTGAAGCTGTAAGACAAGAGAATGCATATCTCAAGAACAAGCTCAAGTGTGCAAGTGAAATTGAAACAATATTAAGGGAGAAGCTGGAAAAGAATGAGGTGAAGTTAAAGTCCTTCAAGAATGCATCTGAATTGGTTGGACAATACCATGAGAAAAATAAGCCTTGTATAAATATTGCTATTGGTCTTGATTATGATGCCTTGAATAGCAAGAAGAAAAATATAGGTGACTAGGGAAAAGCAACAGAAAATGAAAATGTTCCAACAATCCTTAAAAAGGTTGACTCACCTATGTTCAAGGCATGTGAAGTTAACTTCAGTAAGAAGAGTTGATTATTAAGCAAGAAATTGCTGATGAAGATAATGCGAAGAAAAATACAGAACCAACTCAATCCTTCAAAGCTGAAGGAAAACTCATGGACATCCAAGGTAACAAGACACCTGTCAAAGAAACCAAAACTGAAGTTACAAGAAAAAAAAGGAAAAATAGAAATGGGAAAATTGGGATAAATAAAAGCAATAATTTTGCTTATGTTGCAGATGCTTCAAGAAAGAAATGTGAAAAATGTGACTCTGTGAATCACCTAACTCGGCTTTGTAAAAAGGCCGTTAGCAAGCCAACTGTAGGAGCCTGCAAATACAATGAAGCTGATGCAAATGATCCCTACTCATTCTGTGACAAGTTTGATTGCATCCCTTGCAACTTGAAAGTGATGAAAAGTTGTCACAAACTGAGAGTAGACCTCAAAGAAACAAAAATTGGGTCTACATCAGATAAGGAAAATGCACAACAGTCAATGAATTCTATTTTATCTGAATCTACTCATTCTACTTCTGCTAAATCAGTTAACAAGAAGAAAGTACCCAACACTGTTTGGGTTGCTAAACACACTTAAAACTCATTGTGTGCAGGGCAAAATAAAAAAGGTCATATGGATCATTGACAGTGGATGTTCCAGACATATGACAGGTGATAAGGCCCTGCTATCACAGTTTGAGGAGAAGGCTGGCCCTTTGGTGACCTTTGGAGACAACAGTAAAGGATTCACAATGGGATATGGCAAGATTATTTCTGGAAATATTGGCATTGATGATGTAGCACTGGTAGCTGGTCTTGAAGTGAATCTTCTCAGTGTTAGTCAATTTGCAGACAAAGTTATTGAAGTTTTATTCAACAAAGAAGAATGCACTTTTATCAGCAAGAAAACTGGTGAGATTTCTCGGAATAGAGCAATAAAAGGAAGCTTGTTTATTGCAGACTTGTACTCAACAAATAAGGATGGTATTTTTTACTTCTACACCAAGGCATCAGAAGAACAATGTAAGCTATAGCATAAAAAGTTGTCTCACTTGAATTTCAAGGCAATTAACACCTTGGTCAAAAAGGAGTTAGTAAGAGACATGACTAATCTGGAGTTTGCTCAAGATGAAGTTTGTGAAGCTTGTCAAAAAGGAAAAATTAAGAGATCAAGTCACAAGTCGAAAACTGTGAATTCTATAAGTGCACCGTTGCAACACATGTACTTGTTTGGGCCAGTAAATGTCTTATCAATTTCAAGAAACAAATATGCACTTGTGATGGTGGATGATTTCTCAAGATACACTTGGGTAGAGTTCATGCACTCTAAAGATGAGACTACATACATCATAATTGAGCACATTAAGAAGATAGAGAAACATGCTGAAGATCATAATTGTGTAAAATGATTGAGAAGTGATAATGGAACAGAATTCAGAAATGCAACATTAAGTGAATTCTGCAAAAGCAAAGACATTGTTGAAGAATTCTCAGTAGCTAGAACACCTCAACAACATGGATTTGTTGAAAGAAAGAACATAACATTAGTTGAAGCTTCTAGAACAATGTTGTGAGATGCCAGGTTGCCAACAAGTTTCTGGGAAGAGGTTGTTAACACTGCATGCTATACTCAAAATAGATATCTCATTAACAAAGCTCATGGCAAATCACCTTACTCAATCATGTCTAAAAGAAAGCCTATGGTAAAGCATCTTCAGGTGTTTGAAAGCAAGTGTTACATTTTAAAAGACAACTCTGAATATGTGGGAAAATTTGACTCAAAGGTTTTTGAAGCAATTTTTCAGGGATATTCATTGGAGAGGACTGCCTACAAAGTCTATGTGATTGATCAAAAGAAGATTATGGAAAGCACATATGTAACTTTTGATGATGACAAGTGTCCAGGCTTGGAATGCCTTGATAAAAATAAAGCTGAGGCCCTTACATTTGAAAACCTCAATATTGATAGTGATTCTGATGGTGATGATGAAGTCAATACACAACATATGTTGAATGAAGAGACTAGTGAACAGGAAAATCATGGGAATAGAAGCTCATCTCAAATACCTAAATTTGATAGCATAAACTAAGGGGGAGAAAAAGAAAAAGGATCTAGCAGTCATACCAATAATGAAGAAAATGATGAAGGCACAAGTCAACAAACTCATACAAGGAAGTTGGATAGAAGTCACACTAGAGAAGCAATTATTGGTGATCCTACTGCTGGTGTTAGAACTAGAAGTGCAACTGCTAAGATTGTCTGCATGCTTTCTTCCTCAAGTAGAGCCTAAGAAAACTGAAGAAGCTCTAATGGATCCTGATTGGATATCTGCAATGCAAGTGGAGCTTAATCAGTTTGAAAGGAATAAAGTTTGGGAGTTAATTCATGCACCAAAAAAGAAGAAGCATTACTGGAACAAAATGGGTGTTCAGAAGATGGATGAAAATGGTATAGGTACTAGAAACAAAGCAAGGTTGGTTGCAAAAGGCTACTCACAAGAAGAATGAATTGATTATGATGAAACTTTTTCTCCAGTTACAAGACTTGAAGAAATAAGTATTATTCTAGCATTTACTGCACATTCAAATTTTAAAGTGTATCAAATGGATGTCAAGAGTGCCTTCGTAAATGGTGAGTTAGAAGAAGAGGTTTATGTGCAACAACCACCTGGCTTTGAAGATCCAGTATTTCTAAATTTTGTGTACAAGTTACTCAAGGCCCTATATAGACTAAAGCAGGCACCTAAAGCCTAGTATGATACATTATCAGAATTCCTGCTTAAACATGGTTTTACTAGAGGTACTATAGACAAGACTCTCTTCTTTAAGAAACATGGTCAAGACATGATCCTAGTTCAGATCTATATAGATGATATCATCTTTGGTTCTACAAATGAAAAGCTTTTCTAAAGATTCTCCAAGCTTATGCAAAGTGAATATGAAATGAGTATGATGGGAGAACTGAGTTACTTTCTTGGATTTCAAGTTAGTCAAAGAAGTGATGGGATCTTCATCAGCCAAACTAAATATGTCAAGGATTTATTGAAAAAGTTTGGTATGGTTGATTGTTCACTTACTTCTATACCTATGTCTACAATAACAAAGTTGGATGAAGATAGAAAAGGCAAGAGTGTAGATATCTCAAGCTATAGAGGAATGATTGGATCATTGCTTTACTTAACTGTAAGTAGACCAGACATCATTTTTGCAACATGTCTATGTGCAAGATTTCAAGCCAATCCAAAAGAATCACATTTGATGGTTGTAAAGAGGATTTTCAGATACTTGAAGGGGACTCCAAACTTGGGATTATGGTATCCTAAGGGAACTGGTTTTAAAGCTGTTGGCTACACAGATGCAGATTTTGCTGGATGCAGGGTTGACATAAAGAGTACTAGTGGAAGCTGTCAGTTTCTTGGACAAATACTTGTATCCTGGTACAGCAAGAAACAACAATATGTATCAACTTCTATAACAGAGGCTGAATACATAGCTGCAGGAAGCTGTTGTGCTCAAGTGCTTTGGATTAGAAATCAGCTAATGGATTATGGTCTAGTGTTAAACAAAATTCCTATCATGTGTGACAACACTTGTGCTATATCTATAATAGCTACTCCAGTTAATCATTCTAGAACAAAGCACATTGATGTAAGGTACCATTTTATTATAGAACATGCTACAAAGGTACCGTTGAGCTCATTTTTGTTCCAACAGAAAAATAATTGGCTAACATTTTTACTAAACCTTTGGATGAAGCATCTTTCACTAGACTTGTAGGTGAAATTTGCATGCTTAATTCTTCATCCTAAAGCAAGAACTCAGCTAATGTGTTGCAGCAGATTAATTTCTAATAAATCAAAATTAATTTGATTTAATTGGAAATTAACTGAAATATGAATTATAAATATTTCAGAAATTTCTGCATATTTATTTTTCAAGACAAAAATTTTAACTTGAAAATTTTCAAATTCTAAGTAAACTGCTTAGTTGTTAATTTACGTCATTAATATGTAAAATTAACACAAGGCAGACTTAAAATTGTTCAAAAGTTTTTAGAGAACTGAGTTCTTGATAAGTCTAATTGACTTATCGACAAGTGTAATAACCCCCAAAATTTTCAACTTTTTGTAACCCTTGTGAATAGTGTTTTTGCTGAATGAGAAAACTTTTCATGCCATACTATGTAGGGGTTCTGTTATGGATATTCTGGGATATTATTAGTACTCTATGTGGTATATGAGTGTATGTAAAGATCGCCAGAATCCAATTCCGAACACTTTGGTTTTTCCCGGAAATCCACTAGATACGAAGAGAATTGAGTATAAGGTAACAGGATAAAAAGGATTTAAATTAAAGGATTATAATAGAGGATCATAAAAAGGAATATAATGTATTGAGAAGGGTTAAGGGAACCTAAGTAATAAGATCCCGGGTATGATCCTTCAAACGATAAACGAGAACGAAAGTTAAGCGAATCGTATAACAAATCAGCGGTCATTAGGCAAACAATTAGGAAGTTAATCAAAGGGATTAGAGTGAGTGATGTCACCCAACCAATGAGAGGAGGACAAAGAGGGAAAGATGACATCACCACATGACATGGGCATGACATGGGAAGGAAGGAGGTGTGGTGGCTTTTTAACCACACAAAATCAAGGGCAAATAGGTAATTGACTAAATCAAACACAAAAACAAATCAACCAAGCCAAGCAAATTCATTCTTCATCAAAATCAAAAAGATACCAAGGCATTGTTCTTGAGAGCTCTCGGCTTTTTACTATTGCAAAAGGCAAGAAAATTCAAAATTAAAGATCCAAGCTTCCTAAATTGGTGAGTTAATTCCCTAATCATCTTCATGCTTAGTTAGGGCTATATCATGAGTTTAAGCCATCAATTCCTTCTCAATCTTCTTCATTTAATCAAAGAAGAAGACTATGAATAGTGTTTTCAAGTTTTTAACTTGAAATTTTTCTTGTTTTCCTTGAAGATCCAAGCATTCCTAAGACTTCTCAAAGCTTCTTAAGGCTTCCTAGCTCCTCCCACCACTTCAAGGAAGGTATATCATCTCCAAACCCTAGATTCCTATGTATTATTAGATGATTTTGAGTAGTAGGGTGATATTGTAGCTTGATATTTGTGATTTAGAGTTTGGGATTGAAATGGTATTGAATCGGATTGGTAAATCTTGTTGTTTTGGTTAAAAGAATGTAGTATAGTTAAATTCAAGCTTAGGCATAAGTATGAATGTTAAAATTGAATTGGTTGGGGCTGATATGATGTGATAAGGATGGATGTTGGTTGTATGTTTGATTTGAGGTTGAATTGGGTTGGTTTTGAAAGGTTTTAAATTGGCAAATCGCGTAAACATAGCCGTCGTAACGTCCGATTTTCTTTAGACTGTTTTTGTGCATAACATTAGGACCCGAGAACCCCCTGCTAGATTATGACCATTGCCATGTTTAGATAGTTCGTGTTACGAGCTTCGTTTTGATATGTAGTTCGTTCGATTCCGATGCACGGTTTAGGAGAAACGACCGTTTCAAGTAACGGCGTTTCGCGAACGAAACTTTTCCCCTCGCCTTACTTTGAAACATAGGTTAAAGACCAAAAAGGGTTAATTAATGTATGAAACATTTATGGTAAGTGTGTTAGGCAGTTGGTAAGACACTCGCGAAGGAATCGCCTTAAAACTCGTAAAGGTTAAATTATTAAAAATAGTGGAACCGAGGGTACTCGAGTGACTTAAGTGAATCAGTAAGCGTAAAATAAGCGTTAGAGTATAAGTTAGTTAAAGTATAGATTTACAAGTGACTTTGGTTTAATTCCAACTTACTTGTTGTTTATAGGTTACCAGACTCGTCCCGAGCCTTTTATCACCCCAAGTCGCTCAGGCAAGTTTTCTACCCGTTATAACTGTTGTTGTGATGTATTTGTGTATATGCATGATCTTGCGTTAAATGCATATTTGTTATAGCAAATTCTTGTAATATATTGTAGCATGTTATATGGTATTTATGCATGCCTGTTTCGTATTCTTGCTATATATATCTGTTGATTCAGTTGATAATACCTATGCTAGAGGATAGCGGTAACTTGCATATACCCTTAGTATAGGGACCCAAAAGGTGGAAATATTTTCTAAACCGGGAGTCGAGGTTCCCGAGTAGATTTTGTATATATGTATATATATATATACTTATATATATATATATATGGTTATATTTTTCCAAACTATTAATCGAATAAGGTTTATTCGATAACTTTTATTTTATTATTTGAATATTATTTGAATATTCATTCGAGGGCTTATGACTCAGTTTATATTATTTAATGAATATTATTTGAATATTCATTTGAGGATGTATGACTCCTTTATTTTTATTTAATGAATATTATTTATAATATTCATTCGAGGTATTATGACTCCGCTTATTACTGAAATATATTCTTTATTTTATTAAAGAATAAGGTGTCAATAATCAAACTTATTTTCTATTATTCAAATAAAGATAGTACTTTCATATAAGTATATCTTTGGTTATTTAATATCCATTTCAAGTATAAGTTTTAATACTTCTACTTCGATTATTTTTATAAAGATTATTCTTTATGGGAATATTATTTAAATAATAATATTCAGACATTTTCTAAATATACTGGGGTCTGATTTACTTCATTAAATCAGCTTTACTCCAAACACTCTTTAAAGTGTTTTCGAGTCTTCAAAATGATTTTTAAAAGTTAGAGCGGATCCCAAAACTCATTTTTTTATATTTAAGATCTTCCTTTTTAAGGGGATTTAAATACTCGCTCAAAACCTGAGGGATCCGGCTCTGTGGTGTATTTTATATTCGCAAGAAGGTTGCAGTGTTGGTAAATGAATTGATTACTTACCCAACGTTCGGGAAGTAAGTTCATCTATTGAGTCGGCATAAGCAACATGGGCTCAGTGGGCGTCCATGATAGTGTAAGTGGCTCAGTGGGAGTCCATCAAATGCATAAGTGGCTGAGTGGCAGTCCAGCATAAGGTCCTATTATGACCAGGGTGATGACCAGTGGGGAATTCGTCCATCTACTAGTAGAAAAGGTTACTTACTGGTATCTTTGCCTGATCAGCGAGATACCTGGTTTATGCCAAAATTCTTTTCCTTTCCCAAAATTTATTGGATGTTTCAAACTCTGTTCATACTTTACATGACAGAGGTTTTCAGGAAATGTATAAAGAAGATGTATATGTGGATATATATTATATATATCAGAACTTAATGAAGTATATCATAACTTCATTTCCTTTAATAATATTTCAAAGGTTTAATCTATTCAAATCTTGTCTTGTAGTCTCATCTATGTGATGAACTGGTAAAAGCTCATTATACTTTGAACAGTGGTAGTTCAAGTAGCTTTATAAATGATATAAGTATAGTGAAGTATTTGGTAACTTCATCCCTTGTTTTTACTTATATCTAGTAAGTAATTATCTTACACTTGATAAAAGATTCTAGTAAGTATCCATTTAGATACTTATATTATTGTTATCACTATATATTATCTTGCGAGCTGTAAGGCTCACTCTTCCTTTATTTCTTCGTCACACAACAATAGTTAGGAAAGATGGCCAGACTCCAGCAGACCCAGCGCAAGCGCGTGGGAAGCGTCCCGCGTCTTCCCGATGATGTTGTAGCTGCTATTGCTGCAGAGGTAGATCTATTGGTAGATCAGGCATTCTATTTTTGAGAATCAAATTATGTATAATTATAACTTGTGGCAGATAATGGCAATTAACTGTAAATTTATCAAGTAATCATTTTGGGTTGTAATAACTTTTAAATTGTGGATTCAAAGACTTGTACTTATTTCAATTTCATCTCTGAGACTATAACGGGTTGTGGTGTGTGTTAGTGTGGGGTCACAGCATAAGGTTTTTATTATTAATTAAGTGAAGTGCTATTGTGGAAAGAAAGACCGTGACGACCCGGATCCCCGACCCCGGATCTAGGGGTGTTACAGAAATGGTATCAGAGCCAAACATTATAAACCTCAGAGATGATGCGTCGATATAATATCAAACTCACAAAGATAATAAGAACTCTTGCCAAGTTCATGGTCGGACTACTTAAAGTAGTGCTGACAGTTAAAACCCTTACGAGAACCCTTATAAGTATCATGATAGTAACTTAGCTCGTTTAATGTGTAGGTGCCTGAGATAGAGGACCCTGAGATGTTCGAGCGTGAGCATGATGAGGCACTGCTAGATGTTGAGGATCAGGAGGAGCCTGAGATGGAGGAGGATGAGGAGGACCCCTCAGAGGAGTCAGAGACGGAGGTCATTGCTATTTCAGATGAGGAGGACCCCTCAGAGGAGTCAGAGACAGAGGTTATTGCTATTCCAGATGAGGAGGACCCGGATGAGGTCCCAGTAGTTGAGGAGCGTGTTGGACCTATGGTAGTGTATGCTGGTACCCCATTACCCACACTTCCGGTGGTCAGAGCCCCTACCCCTCCACCACTATCTTGGATTCCCGATGATGACAGCTCAGAGACCCATACTTCCGAGCCTAGGTAGACCGAGGAGGCACCCTCAGCGGCTCCGGATTCACCACCTCTTGACCCTGCCCACAGGCAGTCTTCATTAGCTCATGGATATGTTCAGGATGTTCTGAGAACCCGAGTGGCTGTTGCCGAGGGCCGACTGGATGAGGCCAGGAGGGAGTTGGATGCAGAGAGGGCGGGTAGGCGTACCCGAGCTTATGAGACTAGGGCTTCTATACCCCGATCCTTGAGGAGGGAGCTTACGGGGATAGAGCTCACATCCCGAGCGAGGCTCAGATCGCTCAGGGGGACAGGCATGGGAGGATCTCCAGGCGGCAGGCCGACTATATCTTCCGTCGTGCGATGGAAAGGGTATGGGAGCTGACCCGCTCCGGTGTATGATTCAGGATTGATGATGGAATAGTCTAGTTGTCTAGTTAGCCGAGGCCTTAGTAAGAGCCAATTTTCCGGGATAGTTGACTTGTATATAGCATCCCTTTTTCTGACTAGACAGATAGACTCTTGTGTATCACTTTTGGGACAGATGACTGTAGCACTGTTGTACTTTTGACCAGATCAAACTATGTATTTCTCGCATTATGTATATATTTGTTTCCTTCGGTTCAGTTCATTAGTGACGAGGTCACTGTTTTTATCATTATTATTACTGTACTTCGTATTAGAACTTTCTTAAAATAATAGAATTGCGATATACGTTCTCCCCATTATGAAGCTGTGCAAGGCACAATGTTGTATATGATTGTGACCTAACGTTGAATCTCCCAATAATTTTTTTTATTATCAGAATCATGCCGCCAAGAAAGATTGGAACTAGGGCGAACCCTGGATTTGAGGACCAGGGAAGCCATAACCAGGATGATAGGACCCAGGAACACAGTGAAGAGGAAGATGAGGATTATGTGGAACAGGATGACTCCCTGTATGAAGAGGAAGAGGAAATATATGATGTTGAGGGATTTGAGATAGAGGCTGAAGAAGGAGAAACTGAGGTTGAGCAACCGGTACCAAACCCAGGCATGGATCCCATGGGCCAGTTCATGCAACTCCTAAGGCATAATTTGGAACGTCAACCCAACCCACCCCCTCAAGGAAATAACAATAATGTGGCAAACTCTTTCAGGGCTTTTAAGTCCCTTAAGCCCCCTGAGTTCCACGGATCAGCCGACCCAGTTGAGGCAAGGGCATGGTTAAAGGAAATGGAGAAATCCTTTGAGATTTTGAGTACCGATGAGGCACAGAAGACTGTATTTGCTACCTACCTTCTGAAAGGAGAAGTTAACTACTGGTGGGAGGCCAAGAAAAACATGGAGACAGATGCTATTATAACCTGGGAGAGATTTAGTCAGTTGTTTCTGGGAAAGTATTTCCCGAGGTTTATGGAAAACCAGATGGAGCTCAAGTTCTTGGAGCTAAAGCAGAATAACTTGTCTGTAGCAGAGTACGAAGCGAAATTTACTGAGTTATCAAGGTTTGTGCCGGAGTTTGTGAGCACCGAGGAAAAGAAAGCTAGGAGGTTTCAGCAGGGACTGAAACCATGGATTCAGAATAGGGTGGCAATCCTTGAGCTTACGGACTATGCCACTCTGGTGCAAAAGGCAACGATTGTAGAAGTCGGAAGTGAACAGATGCAGAAGGGAAGAAAGTTAAGCTAAATATCCCAGGGAAGAAGGAAGTTATATTTAGAGGAAAGAGGCAGACACAGAAATTTTTGACTATGGCCCAGGCCAGAAGGATGCTACGAAAAGGAAATGAGGCCTACCTAGCCTATGTGGTGGACACGCAGAAGGAGGTGCCCAACTTACAAGATATTCCAGTAGTCAACAAATTTGAAGATGTATTCCCACAAGACCTTCCGGGATTACCACCCGATATAGTGATTGAATTTGCTATTGAGTTGGCCCCGGGGACGGCGCCAGTTTCAAAGGCACCTTACCGGTTAGCCCCGTTAGAAATGAAGGAATTAGCTATCCAATTACAGGAACTCTTGGATAAGGGTATGATAAGACCCAGTGTGTCTCCGTGGGGAGCACCAGTTTTATTTGTTAAGAAGAAAGATGGGAGCATGAGGCTGTGCATAGACTATCGAGAGTTGAACAAGCTAACCATAAAGAACAGGTACCCATTACCTAGAATAGACGATCTGTTCGACCAGCTAAAGGATGCTGTTTATTTTTCCAAGATCGACCTGAGAACTGGATATCACCAACTAAAGATTAAACCCGAAGATATTTCCAAGATAGCGTTCCGTACCAGGTATGGGCATTATGAGTTCTTGGTAATGTCCTTTGGATTAACCAACGCCCCAGCGGCTTTCATGGATTTAATGAATAGAGTATTTAAGAAGTACTTGGACAAATATGTGATAGTTTTTATTGATGATATTTTGATCTACTCAAGAACTGAGGCAGAACATGCAGAGCATTTGAGGATAGCTCTAGGAATACTCAGAGAGGAGCAGTTGTATGCCAAATTCTCGAAGTGTGAATTCTGGCGGAATGAAGTACAGTTTTTAGGACATGTGATCAATAAAGAAGGAGTATTGGTCGACCCCTCCAAGATAGAGGCGGTCTCAAATTGGGAAAGGCCAAAAACACCCACAGAGGTAAGGAGTTTCATAGGATTGGCCGGCTACTATCGTAGATTTGTACAGGACTTTGCGAAGATCGCAGCCCCTTTGACACGACTTACTCGTAAGATAGAGAAGTTTGAATGGACGGAGAAATGCGAGAACAGTTTTCAGGAATTAAAGAAAAGGTTGATAACAGCTCCGGTATTGGCATTGCCGGACGGAAAAGGAGATTTTGTGATATATAGTGACGCGTCGCACAAAGGATTAGGATGTGTGCTTATGCAGCACGGTAAAGTGATTGCGTATGCGTCGAGACAATTGAAGGAATATGAGGTTAGATATCCTACACATGACCTTGAGCTCGCGGCAATAGTATTTGCCTTAAAAATTTGGAGGCACTACTTGTATGGAGAGAAGTGCGAGATTTTCACAGACCATAAAAGCCTCAAGTACATATTTACGCAGAAAGAGCTCAACATGCGCCAGAGGAGATGGTTAGAACTAATCAAGGACTATGATTGTGAGATTCTCTATCATCCAGGGAAAGCCAATGTGGTGGCTGATGCCCTTAGTAGAAAGGAAAGGCTCAGAATGATAACGACTTCGGAAGAACTGATAAGGGATTTTGAGAAAATGGAAATAGAAGTAAAGGTAACCGGAACCGAAACTGAAAAGCTTTTTGAGATCTCAATGCAGCCAGAGTTATTGGAAAAGATCAGATTGTGCCAAGAGAAAATAATGAATGAAGGCAGAGAGTCGATGACTGGAGAGGAGATCCATACTGAGAAAGATGATAAAGGGATAATGAGGTACTCCTACCGGATTTGGGTTCCGAATGTTCAAGAGCTTAAAGATGAGATATTGGATGAAAGCCATAGTTCAAGGTATTCCATTCACCCGGGAAGTACCAAGATGTATAGGGATTTGAAAGAATATTACTGGTGACCCAACATGAAGAGGGACGTAGCAGAATGGGTAAGCAAATGTTTGACTTGCCAAAGAGTAAAGGCAGAGCACCAGAGACCCAGTGGACTCTTACGACCCCTGGAGATTCCTGAATGGAAATGGGAACAGATAGCGATGGATTTTGTTGTAGGCTTGCCAAAGACGAAAGCCAATCACGACGCCATTTGGGTAATTATAGACCGACTGACAAAGTCAGCTCATTTCATTCCTATCAATGAGAGATACACAGTCGATAGACTGGTGGACATTTACCTTAAGGAAATAGTAACGCGACTTGGAGTCCCAGCGTCCATTGTCTCAGACCGAGACCCCAGGTTCAACTCCAGATTTTGGAGGAGCTTTCAGGAATGTGCGGGGACCAAGTTAAATATGAGTACCGCGTACCATCCCCAGACGGATGGGCAGAGTGAAAGGACCATCCAGACACTAGAGGATATGTTGAGAGTCTGTACAATAGACTTTAAAGGGAGTTGGGATGATCACTTGCCGTTGATCGAGTTTTCTTATAACAATAGCTTTCATGCTAGCATTGGAATGCCGCCTTATGAGACCCTGTACGGAAGAAGGTGTCGATCTCCCTTATACTGGGATGAAGTAGGAGAGCGGAAGATGCTCGGACCTGAAGTGGTCCAAAGGACCAAAGATATAGTGGATCTCATCAGAGGACGGCTTGTAGCAGCCCAAGACAGATAGAAGAAATATGCAGACCTAGCCCAAAAGGATAAGGAATATGAAGTCGGGGACTTAGTACTGCTAAAGGTATCCCCTTAGAAGGGATTAATGAGGTTCGGAAGGAAAGGAAAACTAAGCCCAAGATACATTGGACCTTTTGAGATATTAAGACGGATTGGAAAGTTAGCTTACGAGCTAGCCTTACCCCCTAATTTGCAACAAGTTCATAATGTGTTCCATGTGTCAATGCTAAGGAAGTATCATCGGGATGCCAGACACATAGTGGAGTACGAGCAGGTGGATATGCAGCCAGATCTAACTTACGTGGAGAAGCCAGTAAGGATTATAGATAAGAAGGAGCAGGTGCTTCAGAACAAAGTGATCAAGCTAGTCAGAGTACTATGGCAGAATCATAATGTGGAAGAATCAACTTGGGAACTAGAGAGCACAATGCTAGAAAAGTACCCCCATTTGTTTTCTGTTTGATTCCGGGACGGAATCCTTTTAAGGAGGGGAGACTGTAATAACCCCCAAAATTTTCAACTTTTTGTAACCCTTGTGAATAGTGTTTTTGCTGAATGAGAAAACTTTTCATGCCACACTATGTAGGGGTTCTGTTATGGATATTCTGGGATATTATTAGTACTCTATGTGGTATATGAGTGTATGTAAAGATCGCCATAATCCAATTCCGAACATTTTGGTTTTTCCCGAAAATCCACTAGATACGGAGAGAATTGAGTATAAGGTAACAGGATAAAAAGGATTTAAATTAAAGGATTATAATAGAGGATCATAAAAAGGAATATAATGTATTGAGAAGGGTTAAGGGAACCTAAGTAATAAGATCCCGGGTATGATCCTTCAAACGATAAACGAGAACGAAAGTTAAGCGAACCGTATAACAGATCAGCGGTCATTAGGCAAACAATTAGGAAGTTAATCAAAGGGATTAGAGTGAGTGATGTCACCCAACCAATGAGAGGAGGACAAAGAGGGAAAGATGACATCACCACATGACATGGGCATGACATGGGAAGGAAGGAGGTGTGGTGGCTTTTTAACCACACATAATCAAGGGCAAATAGGTAATTGACTAAATCAAACACAAAAACAAATCAACCAAGCCAAGCAAATTCATTTTTCATCAAAATCAAAAAGAAACCAAGGCATTGGTCTTGAGAGCTCTCGACTTTTTACTATTGCAAAAGGCAAGAAAATTCAAAATCAAAGATCCAAGCTTCCTAAATTGGTGAGTTAATTCCCTAATCATCTTCATGCTTAGTTAGGGCTATATCATGAGTTTAAGCCATCAATTCCTTCTCAATCTTCTTCATTTAATCAAAGAAGAAGACTATGAATAGTGTTTTCAAGTTTTTAACTTGAAATTTTTCTTGTTTTCCTTGAAGATCCAAGCATTCCTAAGACTTCTCAAAGCTTCTTAAGGCTTCCTAGCTCCTCCCACCACTTCAAGGAAGGTATATCATCTCCAAACCCTAGATTCCTATGTATTATAAGATGATTTTGAGTAGTAGGGTGATATTGTAGCTTGATGTTTGTGATTTAGAGTTTGGGATTGAAATGGTATTGAATCGGATTGGTAAATCTTGTTGTTTTGGTTAAAAGAATGTAGTATAGTTAAATTCAAGCTTAGGCATAAGTATGAATGTTAAAATTGAATTGGTTGGGGCTGATATGATGTGATAAGGATGGATGTTGGTTGTATGTTTGATTTGAGGTTGAATTGGGTTGGTTTTGAATGGTTTTAAATTGGCAAATCGCGTAAACATAGCCGTCGTAACGTCCGATTTTCTTTAGACTGTTTTTGTGCATAACATTAGGACCCGAGAACTCCCTGCTAGATTATGACCATTGCCATGTTTAGATAGTTCGTGTTACGAGCTTCGTTTTGATATGTAGTTCGTTCAATTCCGATGCACGGTTTAGGAGAAACGACCATTTCAAGTAACGGCGTTTCGCGAACGAAACTTTTCCCCTCGCCTTACTTTGAAACATAGGTTAAAGACCAAAAAGGGTTAATTAATGTATGAAACATTTATGGTAAGTGTGTTAGGCAGTTGGTAAGACACTCGCGAAGGAATCGCCTTAAAACTCGTAAAGGTTAAATTATTAAAAATAGTGGAACCGAGGGTACTCGAGTGACTTAAGTGAATCAGTAAGCGCAAAATAAGCGTTAGAGTCTAAGTTAGTTAAAGTATAGATTTACAAGTGACTTTGGTTTAATTCCAACTTACTTGTTGTTTATAGGTTACTAGACTCGTCCCGAGCCTTTTATCACCCCAAGTCGCTCAGGCAAGTTTTCTACCCGTTATAACTGTTGTTGTGATGTATTTGTGTATATGCATGATCTTGCGTTAAATGCATATTTGTTATAGCAAATTCTTGCGATATATTGTAGCATGTTATATGGTATATATGCATGCCTGTTTCGTATTCTTGCTATATATATATGTTGATTCAGTTGATAATACCTATGCTAGAGGATAGCGGTAACTTGCATATACCTTTAGTATCTGGACCCAAAAGGTGGAAATATTTTCTAAACCGGGAGTCGAGGATCCCGAGTAGATTTTGTATATATGTATATAAATATATATATATATATATATACTTATATATATATATGGTTATAGTTTTCCAAACTATTAATCGAATAAGGTTTATTCGATAACTTTTATTTTATTATTTGAATATTATTTGAATATTCATTCGAGGGCTTATGACTCATTTTATATTATTTAATGAATATTATTTGAATATTTATTTGAGGATGTATGACTCCTTTATTTTTATTTAATAAAATATATTTATAATATTCATTCGAGGTATTATGACTCCGCTTATTACTGAAATATATTCTTTATTTTATTAAAGAATAAGGTGTCAATAATCAAACTTATTTTCGATTATTCAAATAAAGATAGTACTTTCATATAAGTATATCTTTGGTTATTTAATATCCATTTCAAGTATAAGTTTTAATACTTCTACTTCGATTATTTTTATAAAGATTATTCTTTATGGGAATATTATTTAAATAATAATATTCAGACATTTTCTAAATATACTGGGGACTGATTTACTTCATTAAATCAGCTTTACTCCTAACACTCTTTAAAGTGTTTTCGAGTCTTCAAAATGATTTTTAAAAGTTAGAGCGGATCCCAAAACTCATTTTTTTTATATTTAAGATCTTCCTTTTTAAGGGGATTTAAATACTCGCTCAAAACCTGAGGGATCCGGCTCTGTGGTGTATTTTATATTCGCAAGAAGGTTGCAGTGTTGGTAAATGAATTGATTACTTACCCAACGTTCGGGAATTAAGTCCATCTATTGAGTCGACATAAGCAACATGGGCTCAGAGGGCGTCCATGATAGTGTAAGTGGCTCAGTGGGAGTCCATCAAATGCATAAGTGGCTGAGTGGCAGTCCAGCATAAGATCCTATTACGACCAGGGTGATGACCAGTGGGGAATTCGTCCATCTACTAGTAAAAAAGGTTACTTATTGGTATCTTTTCCTGATCAGCGAGATACCTGGTTTATGCCAAAATTCTTTTCCTTTCCCAAAATTTATTGGATGTTTCAAACTCTGTTCATACTTTACATGACAGAGGTTTTCAGGAAATGTATAAAGAAGATGTATATGTGGATATATATATATATCAGAACTCAATGAAGTATATCATAACTTCATTTCCTTTAATAATATTTCAAAGGTTTAATCTATTCAAATCTTGTCTTGTAGTCTCATCTATGTGATGAACTGGTAAAAGCTCATTATATTTTGAACAGTGGTAGTTCAAGTAGCTTTATAAATGATATAAGTATAGTGAAGTATTTGGTAACTTCATCCCTTGTTTTTACTTATATCTAGTAAGTAATTATCTTACAATTGATAAAAGATTCTAGTAAGTATCCATTTAGATACTTATATTATTGTTATCACTATATATTATCTTGCGAGCTGTAAGGCTCACTCTTGCTTTATTTCTTCATCACACAACAACAGTTAGGAAAGATGGCCAGACTCCAGCAGACCCAGCGCAAGCGCGTGGGAAGCGTCCCGCGTCTTCCCGATGATGTTGTAGCTGCTATAGCTGTAGAGGTAGATCTATTGGTAGATCAGGCATTCTATTTTTGAGAATCAAATTATGTATAATTATAACTTGTGGAAGATAATGGCAATTAACTGTAAATTTATCAAGTAATCATTTTGGGTTGTAATAACTTTTAAATTGTGGATTCAAAGACTTGTACTTATTTCAATTTCATCTCTGAGACTATAACGGGTTGTGGTGTGTGTTAGTGTGGGGTCACAGCATAAGGTTTTTATTATTAATTAAGTGAAGTGATATTGTGGAAAGAAAGACCGTGATGACCCGGATCCCCGACCCCGGATCTGGGGGTGTTACAACAAGTCATTTTAAGACTTCTCGAATGAGTTCTCGATAAGTCAATTTACTGGCTTCTCGAGTGACTTCTCGATAAGCTTAATTATGACTTATCGATAAGTCATTGTAGAGTTCTCTACAAGTGTTAACTTACTGAATTCTCTACAAGAGTTATTTTTAGACTTATCAATAACTTAAAACTGAAATAATATAATTTGATAAATTATTTTGGTAAAATACTTTTGGCAAATTTATTCTGATTTATTCAAATAAAAGTTGGAATTAATTCAGTCCATTTCTAGACAAACTGGGTATTTATTTTCCATCTCGATAAGTTAATTTTTAGTTCTCTATAAGAGTAATTCAAAATGACTTCTCGATATGTTTTTCACTTCTTTAATTGACTTCTCGATAAGTATAATCCAAATATTTATTTCTGATTTCTCGATAAATCATTTGCTTTTATTATCTCTCTCGTTTTCACTCATTTCTCACTAATATCTTTTACCCACTAAACATCATACTCATATCAATGGCAACCAATAATATTGTACCTTTCATCCCCAAGGAAACTAACTTCCTTGCATTTCTGGATGCAAACCAAGCACCTGAGATTTTCCAATGCTTTGTTAAGTTCATTTCTGAGACCTACTTTGTTGGTGCTATTATTTCTAATCATGTGTTATATTTGGATGTGTTAGGGGATTTCTGGAATACAGCAACAACAAGGACAGTTATGCATGAAAATCAAGCTACAACCATTGTGATAAACTGCACAATCAAGGGACAACATGTGGAGATTCTTGAGGATGATGTCAATAAGGCTTTGGGCATTCCTACTGACAAACTGGTGGAGGCTCCAACTCAGGATGAGCTGTATGAATTCATGGACTTCATCAACTATTCTGAGAAGATCAACCTGGCCAGCATGAACAAAAAACATCTAAAGAGGGAATGGTCACTTCTGTCTGACTCTATGATAAGGGCATTTACCTGTAGGAAGTTAGGGTTTGACAACATATCCAGTGTTGTCCAGAAGCTGGTTTGCTCTATGGTCACCAAAAAATAGATTAATGTAGGACACTACATACTCGAGGAATTGAGCACCAGACTAACAATATCATTGGAATCAAGAGGTAAGGAAATTTTTCTTCCTAGATTTATTATGTTAGCTTTAAACTATAAAGTTAATGACATACATATGCTAGAAGGAGTAAACAGGTCATTAATTGGCAACTGTAAACAAGTTTCTAAAATTCTATTTGGATCACTTCTTACTAAGAATAAGGTTCCAGTAAGTCTTAAGTTAACACCTTTCATGTTTAAAAGATTTAAGACTTACCCTTATTCTATGCCAGACATGAGAGCTAGTGCAAGCCAACTTAGTACAACAATGGTTCCTGAGCCTATGGAAGCACAAATACAGGCACACCCACGGGATCCTACCCATGTTGAGCTTATTCCTTCAAAACCATTAGTAGCTAGGAAACCAACCACCTCATCTTCTCAAAAGGATGAGGTAAGTAAAAAGAAGAGAAAGGAGGTAACCTTAACTGTTTTAACTGAGACTGGTGAGGACCAAACAGAACCTGAGTCACCATTGGTCAAGAGATCAAAGAAGAGTAAGAAATTTGAGCTGACCTATCAAGCCACCTCTGTATCTTCCCAACATGATGTAGTTGTAAAAATGGGGACTAACCAGACTCTAGATATATCCTCTCAACAGAATGTGTCTATTGAAAAAAGCATTCACCCCAATGCACCTTGTACAGAGTCTGCACAGCCTGCACCCGAAGCAATTCAAGTGTATGGTAGGAGAAATAAGGATGGTACACGCAGTGAGGGCATATCTTTTGAAGCTCCCTCATCCATTCAGGGGAGCTGCCAACACTCACTACTGAGCAATAACTTCTAATCTCACAAATTTCTTCTCTACCTAACACACTTGAATCCAATTCTCAAGTGCAAACTAACTCAAGTGACTTGGTTCAAGCAACCTTGCTCACCACCTAGAAACTAGAGGCTACTAGATGGGGTAGACCTTGATGACACCATCAAAACCATGGGGGATTCATCAGTTTTTACTGAAGACCCCATAGAGATACTAAATGCACCTTCATGTGCAAATCATTCTTCACAGACTGTAAGGTTTGAGGATAGTGCTCCTGAGGGGGAGCTATCTAAATCCTCTCCAATTCAATTGGAGGTTCCTCATGTAGGGACAACTCCCCTAAAAACCCTAGCAGAAATTGCATTAACAGTTGATGCTAGGAGTACAATGGTCATTGATCCTGCTATGGGGGAGGCACGTTTATCACATCCAAGTGACAGTGCTTTACAAGAAGCACAAGGGTTTGAGATAGGTGCACATGACAGTAACCCAGTAAAATCCCCTCCAATTCAATTGGAGGTTCCCACTTTATGTGAGGAACAACAACTTGTCAAAACCACAAAGCAATCTATGAGTAAAACTGTGACTTCAGTCACCGGTGGTTCTGATTCACAACCTTCCACATCTCAATCACACCTCATATCCTAATGGCTCCAAGACACTGAAAATCAACCTTCTACCATTAAAGATCTTAAAGTTGATCAACTTGGAGGCCTTGCTCAAATCTCACAACAGCTACTCACATCCAATATGTCTAATCAGGACTACCAGGCTATCAGGCTATGATGCTATCCTCGTAGGCTGATGTTGAAGATAATCAAGCAAAAATTGTTGATAAATCTGGTTAGGATGCTAATTATGATGCTTGGTTGGATAAGGAATTCACAATTGAGATGGATGTTGTGTAGAAAAATTCAGGGAGGAATACATTACAATTCTGGGAAGCAATGCCAGATCCCTAACTCCACAAGAGGTCTATGATGCCATCAATGAGGTCTACAAAGCCCAAATCAAGGCTTTCCACAACTTTGGAAAAGCACTAAAAATCACATTGAATGGATATCAAGACAAAGTCATGAAGATGGTCAGGGAAAAGATGGACCAAATCATCCCCTCTCAAACTGAGATCAAAAACCAATTCAAAATCTTCTCAAAACAAATGTCAAGGTATGATCTCAGTGGGATTGAAAAGAGTGTAAATCAGCTCAAAGAATCCTTTATAGCCTTGCACAAGACCTCTATATGCCTAACTGGAGATCTCGAGGTAAAATCTCAAAGTACAATTTGCAGACCAGTTCAATATCCAATATTAACAATCAACAAACAATCCAACCAGTTGGATTGACAAGTCTATAAAAAGCAGCTTGAAGAGTGTGCAAGATCAAGGGTGAAGATTAACTGACAAAGGAAGATCAAAGTTAACACAGTATGCAAAGATATGCTAAGCCAGAAATGGAAGATATAATTTTCCTAAAATGGAAATAATAAGAGACACTTTACTAAAGTTAATAGCATGTCTTATTATACACTCTGTAATTCAGTAGTTAACTGAGATATAAAGTTAACATTGGTCCTTTGTTAGTTGAAACAATTAGATCAAGATTTCTTATATTTTTTCTCATGTAGAAGCTAAGCTCTTTATCAAAAAGGAGCCTAGAAATTTTGTAGCAAAACATTCTTAATTATAATATAAAATTAAGTGAGTTTTGAAATATTTATGTTATTCATAGCTGCATGTTTAATTTCTGTTATAATACATCTTACTACAAGATTTGATTTACTTTATTCAAAACCAAAACAGTTCAAGAAAAGCATAAAAACACAAAAACACATTCACCCCCTCCCATCTGTGTGTAATTCATTACCTAATAGTTATTTTATTTTTGTTGTAGGAAAAAGGTTCTTCAGTAATTGTGTTCAAAGTGATGGGAAGGGCCATCAACAAGACTGTCACGATTATGGAGTTAATTAAGGTTTTTCTTTGTTGCTTAAATTGTTAGATTATGTTTGATTCTAACATGGATTAAATTCAAATGAATTTATTGATATGGTATTTGTACTTACTATGTAGAGTGGAATTGCGGGCCTCCATAAAGTTACATCTATTTGATCCACTGATGTAACAAATACATGGGAACCCCTAGAAGAAGGACTCCTACCGTAAGATCACTATTATTTTGATATTAAACTAGCATTTTTCCTAAAAAATAGAAGTTTTTTTCCAGGTATCTGGTTCATCCTAAAGATGGTTTGACATCATAAATGATTGGAATTGTTTTTAGAAAGCAAAATGTATTTCGCAATGATATTTTTTGGATGGTGCATTCTGGAAACAATAAGGCATGTTTCAATGATCACAATCACGCTTTCAAAAGAAGAGCTAGATACATCAACCGCAGGGTAAGTTAATTTATCCTATTGCTTTGCCTAAAAATACCAAACCCCATTATTTATCCGGTCCAGTATAATGTTTCTTTCTTATTGGTTGATGTTTATTTCTCTACTCTTTGAAGTTGTGAATCTCTGTGAGTGCTAAAACTTATTTCTATTGATGTTGTGATAAGTTCTTATAAATATCCCTAAATGTGTGTGTTTGTCAAGATATATATCCTATATCCTCCAACATATACTTATTTTCCATTTGTAAGAAAGATATCTTCATAACAAGCTCATGCAGATGAGTAACCTTTACAATTACAGTTAATAAGATATCATGAAAGCGGTTGAACTATGCATCAAAAATATGGACAGAGTCAAGCATGACTAGAAAAATATAAGAATGTAGAGGTTCAATAAAAAAGGCTATACAATAGGCATTCTTAACTTTAAAATTTCAAATTTATTTAGTTGTACAGGAAAATATATCTTATATTGGTCCTAGTAAAGAATCTTTATCCAGTTGTCGTCGAAATGGATGTAAAACATGAAGTTGACATTATAGATCTGAATTTATGACTACCACCTCCTCTGATATTACCATTCGCATTGATGGTGGAACACTAGCAGCATCAAGGCAAGCGCTGGTTACAGAGTTTCAGGAAAAAGATTCTATTAGTGCAGGAGTGGTATTGCACTTATATTTAGTTATAATTGTTCTCAGCGTATGTCACCTTCTATTATGCTGACATTTTGCTATCATTTCTATATTTTTTGGCAGGGGGTTTTGTCTTAGATATGGGTGTACATTTCAATGCAGGCTTGAGGATGGTGAGCTTTTATTCTATTTCTTTGAGAAACTAAATAAGGTTTACTTGCCTTCTCTCTGTATTTTATAAGTTTATTAATCTTTTGGCCTTCTTGAATTATAAGAGTCTAGTCATTTAGACACAATCTATTAAACATTTTAGCCATAAATAATATATTCAACAATTTTTCCTAGAGCATATTAAGATACACATAAAAAGTTTATATAAATTGAATAAACTTATCGAAGAGAGCTTTCATGAAAAACTGTCAGTTAGTATCTCAGTTTCTAATGTATAGGTAAATACACAGGCTCACTACTTTTCTTGCAGAGGTGTATTACTTTCTCTCAACTTAATTTTTTTCTGCCAATACTTCATTTCTATAAGATTCTCCCATGTGATTATTTTAACAGCTTGTCGATAGTGAGATAACCTCGCTGTCAGCTACAACCTCTCATGTAGATATGAGTCTCCCTCAACCGAATCGCATATCCTCTTTGTTGTGAGTTTGAATTTTTGTGATAAATTTCAAATTTATCTTTATCTACTTGACTAATTCAAGTCCTTTTTTTCCATCCGTAGTTAATTGGAGAATGGATGTTCTAGAGTTTTTATGGAATATGACAGTGAGCATGGTGCGCAAAAGGCCATTGAGCAGATGAATGGTATGCGGATAAGTGATAAGCGAGTGATTGTAGAACCTTTCCTTAGCAAGCAGGAAAGAGAGATGGTTGTAGATAGATTTAAGTTTATGAAGGCCTCTGTGAAAAATTTATCAAACGCTACAACGGAGAATCAAAAGATTCTGTAATTGATAGTTCCAGTTTATTTATTTTTGTAAATTCAGTTTATATTATATTGTTTGGAATTTATGAAATTAACATGTAACTTATTTTCAGGAAATGTAGATTAACAAATATTTTTTATTAAATTTTAATTATGAAAATGTTACATCATGTATTATATGGTTGACAACATGGGCCCCACAATATTCTACTGATTGCCCAAAAATTGTTGCAACATTGGTCAAGTCCTATTGTAACCCTGGTTAATGTTGCAATAGAATGTTTCTATAACAGATAAGCAGGCGTTACAATAGGATGTGTCGGAGTTGCAATAGAGTGCTTTCGCAACGGCTAAAATTGCAACCCCGAAAAAGTGTTGCAATAGCATTTTTGGCATTTATAGCAACAGTTTTTTGGCCTTTAGCAACGGTTGTTAGGGGTTGCATTATGCAATTTATGGCATAGTGCGAATTTGATGGTTGGGTTTTATTTTGATGAAAAGAAATGTGTTGGTGTTGATTATTAGCAAGAAATTGATAGTTTTCGTGTAGGAAACCCTCGAATTTGAGGGCACCACCGAGAACCGCCGTCACCGGCAATGAACTCTGGTGAGTAGGTGGAGAACGATGAAGTTAAGTCTGATTTCTAATGATTAAAATCCATTTATTCAAATAGTGCATGTTAGTTAAATAAATTCAAAAATTTTGGTTTTCGAAACTTTATTTTTTGGTTCAAATTATGTGATTTATTCGGTTTTTACGATTTGAGATTATGAATGTTAGTTCGAATTGTGATAATGATTAATCTCTTGTGTTTAAGATAATTATTCCAGGATATAGAGTTGAATTGATTTAAGTTGATTGTCGAATTTGAGTTTGAAATAATCGAGTATGAATTTGTGATTTTGTGATATATGAGGTGAATTGGATTTGCATGTAAAAAGGGTGTGGTTTTGATTGAGGAAGTCGAGATGTTAAGTTGTTAATTGGTAATTGTATGATGTGAACTGTATGTTGTGTTTTATAAGTATAAGTAAGTAAGTTGATGAATGATTGAGAATGGTATAAATGGATATATTTAAGTTAAGTACTAGGAATTGATTGAGATTATGACAATTTGTGATTGGCTGTTGATTGATTGTTGTGACTATTGAGTAAAAGGTTAGCGTATATACGAATACGTCATGCCTGATTTTCGATAGAAATTATATATATATATATATATATATATATATAAGAATAAGGAATATAGATGTAAAGTTTTATTGAGGTTTGGTTCTAAATAAAGTATGTCAGATTATGTGAATATGTGATTACCTACTATATGTATAGTAATGATGAATTAATGTTATAGAGTGTATAAAGGTGATAATCTATTATATGATTTGTGTGGTATAAGTGTAATAATAAAAGAGGATAATGCGATTGGGGTAAAAAGTTAGACATTCTGAGAAACGTCGGAAATTGATCAGATTTCTAATTAGGGTTCATTTTATATTGTAGATTCGGAAAGCGAAGGCATTCAGGCTAGGAAAGGAAAAAAAGGTATTAGGTTGCAGTAGCTCAGACCCTGTGAAAAAGGAAAGCTTTGTGAGGCAATTAACTCTGCCCTTTTCTTGTGATTTGATCACAAAAAATTGATTATAATATGCATTGATAGAGTAAATGATCTTATTGATGTTGTTGTTGAATCTTATTGATAAACCCTTATATAAGTTCGTTTCATAAGAACCTTTGACCTTATGTAACTTGATGAATCTTTCATACTTGATACCTTGTTAACCTAGATCCTTATAATAGTGAACTTGTGCCTTGATAAGGTATTGTTCCTTTAAACTACTTTGATAATAGCCTTGTTAATACCTATGCTTTATGGTTTATCATTTCTTCAACTTACATTCCTTTCGTTCCCATTTGCCTATTTCTCTTGAATTCTTGAATTGAACCTAAGAATGATTTTTGACTTGAAAGAGTCCAAATGATTTCAAATGCTGGTAACATTAAAAAGGAATTTAGTTTAAAATCTATATTTTACAATATAAAGGGTTTTCAATGAATTCCTAAAGATTGGATAGAGACGTAAGAGACTAGTGGAACTAGTCTAGTGGCGTAGAGGCTAATGGGGCTAGTCTAGTATTATAGGTTGAAATAATGCCATAGGTACCTTAATGACCGGATGCATGTTAGTATGGGCTGATCACCTGTATTATATTTAAAAGATGGATATTCCAATCAAGGATTCTATGTTGTTAAAATAAAAGTGAAAGATTTTTAATTGTGCAACGAGCACTAAATATTGCAATTTGATTTGAAATTGAATAGTATTGATTTAACTTCTTAAAGTTATGAGAATCCTTTTGAGAACCCTGTCACTTGATCTTGAAAACTGATTACACAGAGCTTGAATCTCAAATACCTTGAAACCCTTATCTTGAGGTCATTTCCTAGTTATTGTTAAGATACTTCCACCTAGTTTATTGAGAATAAGAATGCTTCTATTGTTTTAATATTTAGAATTGTTTAAATAGTTACTTGCTGAGTCTTTTTGCTCATTTATTTGTGTTGATCTAACTATGGCAGTTAAACAAGAAGATGGCCAGACTTTGGCGCACCGCTCGTAAGAGTGTTCCTGGCGGTCCTTTCTGTACCGTCAGATTTGAGGTGCCAGATCAGGTAGATGCTGTGTGAGAAAGCGACGGTAGTTGGTGGGAATTGTAATAGCTGGTTCAGATACTCTGTGGTTATCAGGCAATTCCAAGTCGGTATGAAGTATTTTAGATTTATTTATAATAAGGGTTGTATTTATAATATTCTAGTTGGTAGTTGTAATCTTGTCTCATACTTTATCCTGTAAAGCTACTTCGGGGTTTAATTTATTTCTACTTCTATATTATATTATTATATTAGTGTTCTGTGTCCTCATTCCTAACCCTGAGTTTCAAGGCGTCACAGGTTGGTATCAGAGCTACAGGATTTAGTCCCTAAGATAAGTTAGGATTAAAAAGGGTGTTAGAATAAGTTTAATAATTGTGAGAGTGTTCGACTCATATAGAGTTGAGTTAAGACTATTAGGTATAGACTGATGTATTGAGTAGATTGAGGAAGTGATTAGATTAGGGATTTGAGTGGGTTGGAGATTTGAATTAACCTAATGTTGTTTCTTGGTTACATTTTTATGTTTTATCTCAGGATCCTGATAGTGGTAGTGATGTTGATTTGACTCCTTCTGTTAGCCCACTTGGTTCTTTCGAGGATACCCTTTTACCTTCATATAAGGAGCTCAAGTATATTAGTTCAAACCCTGAGGAGGATCCGTCAGAGGATACTATGACCCATATGCCTGTTTCTCCTATGATGTCAGTACTTGAGTCCCCAGTTGTTAAGGCAGATTCTCCTGCTCTTATGCTTGAGTCCCCAGTTCCAGATAGAATTCATGTGGTGCCTGTACCTGCCCATGTTAGCAATGGTTTGTCACGGGACCATGACTGTATGTTTTCACGTATACCTGAGCTCAGAGCCCTGGTAGATAGGTTGGCTTGTGAGTCTCGACTTCAGATGTTGGTGCCGGAGCCTGAATGGCATGTTCGTATCGAGATGGTTGAGCAAATTTCTTGTAGACGTTTGGATGAGGGACCTTCTTGCAGTGATGCTAATGTCGAGGTCCGCAGAATTCATAAGATGTTGCGATGGATGATGTCAGTGTTGAGGGAGGTTCCTTATCGCCAGGTTTAGTTGTGGTTGTGAGTTCCGACAGGACATCTGGTAGAACCTGTAGTATGTTGTTGTTGTTGTTGTTGTTGTTGTTTTTTCAGTGCCAATAGGCTTGAGATGCTTGGTCGGATGTTGGGTTTCCCTTATATTGTATTTTAATCTATCTTAGTCTCGTATGTATCAGTTTTAATTAAGTAGAAGCTAGGGGTAGATAGGGGATATTTTCCAGTCTTTCCTCTCTTTAACCCTGCTCAGTTATTGTACTTTGATTCCAGAACTGTTGTACTTTGAACCATTTATCTACGTACCTTCATTTCCTTATTATGGTTCCTTAAATTTCATAAACTATATGCATAACATGTTTACCTAGCATTCTTGTTCAGCACTTTTGTGATAACCGATCTCTAGTCATGTGAGAACCCTAACCAGTGAGCAAATTATGTAGTAATAGGATTGCATGTGTAAATGGGTAAAACTTAAAAAGTGTTATAACCTGCTATTCTTAAAAAAATATTATTGATATACATGCCATGCTATCATATTTCTAAATAATTGCTCATCAGGTTTATAAATATTTCCACTTCACCATATCACCTTGAAGAAGAAATGCAACCTCAAAACCAAGATCAAAACCAAGACACCCATGTGATGAACCAACTTCTCCAACTTTTACAACAACCTTCGTCCTTGAGAATCGGAAATTTCAAAAACTTCTAATATGTTCATTCCCCAGAATTTGTAGGATTTCCAAATCCGATTAAAGTATAGTCTTGGTTGAGAGAAATGGAGAAAGCTTTTAAGTTTAGCATAAGTTAAGGATGAAAAGAAGACGAAATATGCGAGTTACTACCTTAAGGATGAGGTGGGAATCTACCAAAGCGTTGCAAGATGAGGAAACTATCTCCTAGCAGAAGTTTATAGAATTATTTCTAGAGAAGTATTTACCAAGTTAAATGCAAAACCAATTGGAGATGAGATTTTTAGATTTGAAGTAGGAGAATATGATTGTGGTAGATATGAGGTAAAGCTTTCAGAGATAGCGAGATTTATGCTAGAATATGCGAATACGGAAACTAAGAAGGCTAAAATATTTTAACAAGGATTTAAGTCGTGGATCCGGATTCAATTGGCTCTTCTTAAGATTAGAATGTATGTTGTTGTGTTACAAAAAGCAATGATTGTGGAAGGAGAAAGAGAAGCAACTAAAAGAGAAAAATGAGGGAAATAAGAGGAAGTTTGAGGATTCAGATCAAAATTAAGGAATTTCAAAGTTTAGTGGAATGTTTGGGAAGAATGTGAGCAATACAAGTCAGAAATTCCAGAAATTTAAGCCTTGAAATGGAAACCAAAGGAATCGCTTTCAAAAAGCTGGGCAATCAGTAAAGGATAATAGACCACCAATTCAAGAATGCAAAGTGTGTGGAAAGAAACATCCTGGAAAGTGTAACAAGCTCAATATGACATGTTTTAAGTGCAACCAGAAAGGTTATTACTCATCAGAATGTACGGGTGTTGCGGGGAAAGCAAAGATGACTTATTTCAAGTGCGAAAAGGTTGGCCATATGGCAAGGAATTATAAGGAATCTATTTAGAAGGCCAATATTTTGAAAATTTCTGGACCATCGCCTACATCAGCATAATCAATTCAACCAAGGGCACATACATTCAATATTACCATGAACGATGCAGTGCAAGATGCGGATGTGGTAGCAGGTACGCTTGCTATAAATTCAGTAGAAGTTAAAGTGTTAATGGATTCTGGAGCTACTAGATCTTTTATTTCTGAAAAATGTTGTTGATAGATTAAAGTGTGTTGCGTACCCGTTAAAATCTAGTTTGGTTATTGAAGTAGCAAATCAGGAAAAAGTTACTGTCAATAAGATTTGTCCTAATTGTGATACTGTTATAGAAGGTCGACACTTTTCTGCTGACTTAATACCATTTAAGTTAGGAGAATTTGACGTCATACTCGGAATGGATTGGTTAGCAAACCATGATGCGCAAATTAAATATAGAAGTAAAAAAGGGAAATTGAGGTCCAAGGATGGTATTGAGGTGGTATTTAAAGGGAAAAAGCAAGATAGGAAATTTCTAATAGTGATTCAGACAAGGAGATTATTACGACATGGATGCGAAGATTATTTGGATCACGTAAAGGATGTTGAGAAAGAACCCCTTAAGATTGAGGATATTCCGTGGTTAAAGAATTCCCGAATGTATTTTCGATGAATTACCTAGACTACCTCCGGATTGAGAAACCGAATTCACGATTGATTTGGCTCCAGGAACGGAACCATTTTCAAAAGCTCCCTATCAAATGGCGCCCATTGAGATGAAGGAACTAAAGATATAATTGCAAGAATTGTTAGATAAAGGAGTTATTCAATCCAGTGTATCCCCGTGGGGTGCACCAATTCTGTTTGTAAAGAAGAAAGATGGAAGCATGAGATTGTGTATCGAATATCGTGAACTCAATAAGTTAACTATAAAAAATAAGTACCTTCTACAGTGAATTGACGACTTGTTTGATCAGCTAAAAGAAGCTACTTGTTTCTCGAAGATTAATTTAAGATCAGGATATCATCAATTGAAGATTAAGGCAGAAGATATACCCAAAACGGCATTTTGAATGAGATATTGACATTATGAGTTCTTGGTAATGGCGTTTGGATTGACGAATGCGTCAACTGCTTTTATGGATCTTATGAATCGAGTGTTTAAGAAATATTTGGACAAGTTCGTAATAATATTGATCAACAATATTCTGATTTACTTTAATTCGGAAGCGAAACATGTGGAACAGTTAGGGGTTGCTCTGAAATTTTGAGAAAAAAAAAGTTGTACATGAAATTTTCGAAATGTGAATTTTGGTTAAAGGAAGTTCAGTTTCTTGGGCATGTAGTTAATAGTGAGGGCATTAAAGTGGATGTCGCGAAGATTGAAGCTGTGATGAATTGGGAAAGACCAAAGACTCCAACGAAAGTAAGAAGCTTCCTAGGTTTAGTTGGATATTATCGACGATTCATGCAAGATTTTTCTAAGATAGCAGTTCTATTGACTAAGTTGACAAGGAAAAATGAGAAATTTGTTAGGATGGATAAATACAGTTTTAAGGATTTAAAGAAAAGGTTAGTCTCTGTAATAGTATTAGTTTTACACGATGAGAAGGGCGAGTTTGTAATTTACAGCGATGCTTTGTATAAAGGATTAGGTTGCATATTAATGCAGAACGGGAAGGGGATACCATATGCTTCCCATCAGTTAAAGCCTCATGAATATAAATACCCTACGCATGATTTATAATTAGCAGCAATTATGTTTTCCCTTAAAATTTGGAGACACTATCTGTATGGAGAAAAGTGCAAAATTTATACGGACCATGAGAGCTTGAAGTACATCTTTATACAGAAAGAATTGAATTTTAGACAAAGGAGATGGTTGGAATTGATCAAAGACTATGACTGCATGATAAGTTATCACCCCTAGGAAAAGCGAATGTTTTGGAAGATGCGTTAAGCCGCCAGGAAAAGTTAAATATGTTAACTTCATCCGCAGAGTTAATCAAAGAATTCGAGAGATTGGAAATAGAGATACAAATTCCTGAGTTAGCAAATGAAGTGATTTATACAATGGCCTTTCAGCCAGACATTCTGGAAAAGATTTGATGTTGCAAGAACAAGTTACGAATCATGAGAAGGATAAATTTTCTGGAGAAGAGATGAAGGATCAAAATAATTAATGATAAAAGAATATATAGATTTTGCTTGCGAATTTGCATTCCTAATGTGGTAGAGTTAAAGTATGAGATTCTACACAAATTGCATAATTTGAGATTTTTGATTCATCCTGGAAGTACGAAAATGTACAGAGATTTGAAAGAGAGTTATTGGTGGCCAAACATGAAAAGGAAATCGCTGAATGGATAAGTAAATATTATACTTGTTAGAGAGTAAAGGCAGAACACCAACGACTGAGTGGATTGCTTCAACCACTAGACATACCTGAATGGAAGTGGGAGCTTATCGTAATGGATTTTTTGGTAGGATTACTAAAAACAAAGGCTAACCATGATGCAATTTGGGTGATCATTGACCGGCTGATAAAGTCCGCGCATTTCTTGCCAATCAACGAGAGATTTTTACTAGAAAATATGATTAAGTTATATCTGGATAAAATTGTGATGAATCATGGAGTGCCAGTTTATATTATATCTGATAGATATCCGAGATTTAATTCAAGATTCTGGAAATAATTTCATGATCATTTGGGTACAAAGTTGAAAACGAGTACATCGTATCATCCATAAATGGATGGAAAAAGCGACAGGGCTATTCAAACAATTAATGACATGTTGAGAACCTGTGCATTGGATTTAAAAATAAATTGGGATGATCACTTGCCATTTATAGAATTTTCATATAATAACAGTTACCACGCAAGTATTGGCATGTCTCCTTATGAAGCGTTATATGAAAGATGATGTAGATCTCCTACGTATTGGGATGAAGTTGGTGAACGCAAACTGTTGGGTCCATAATTAGTTCAACAAATAAAGGAAAAAGTGGAATTAATTTGTAAAAGGTTAACGGCTTCTCAAGATCGACAAAGGAAGTATGCATATCAGAATCGAAAAAATATGGCGTTCGAACCCAAAGACAAAGTGTTGAAAAAGATATCTTCATGGAAAGGTCTATCTAGATTTGGAAAGAAAGGAAAGCTGAGTCCCAGATATATTGGACCATTCGAAGTATTAAAGCAATTTGGAAAAGTTGCGTACGAGTTAGCGTTACCTCCGCAAATGTAACATCTCCATAACTTGTTCCACGTATCTCTGTTAAGGAAGTATAATGCAGGTTTTAGTCAGGTATTGAATATAAACTCTTAGAAATTCAGCAAAATCTATCTTATGTGGAACAATCAGTTCAAATTTTAGATCGAAAATAAAAAGCGCTTTGAGATAAGATAGTACCGTTGGATATAGTTTTGTGGAGAAATCCTAAGGTCGAGGAATCGACTTGGGAGCTAGAAAGCGAAATACGTGAGAAATATCCTCATTTGTCTGCTTAGGTCATATTTTGAGGACGAAATCCTTTTAAGGGGGTAGATTGTAATGACCGGGATATTCGTAAAATAGTTTATAAGAATAAAAGTTAATATTATATAATTCTGTTGTTAGGTCCCGAAGTATCGTAGAAGGGGGGTTGAATACGATACTCACTAAATTAAAAAATTCTTTCGAATCTTTTGCGTATATAAAATTTAATGCTCAGTTACTTGTTCCGTATTCTTGAGCTGAATAGTGTTTGGAACAATAAAACGAGGAACATAAGATATTCGGGGAAGTATGTATTCCTATATAAATCCGCGAGGGGTGTTGCTACACTCCGGTAAATAAATTAACCGCCTACAATCTAAGAACAACAAAGTTCTTAGCTTCTACAAAGATCAACAAATTAAATTCTATACAATGTTCTAGCTTTTGTTTGTCTAAGGATTTAATTACCGGGTAACGATGTTGGTGAGACTGTGTAGTTGTATAAACAGTTACATGATAACTCAACACGAGAACAACAATAGAACATGACATGGTAATAATACTACATCTACACAAGAAATCAAAAAGAAATGAAGATAAAGCAAATAAAAAGAATCAAAAGATTAGAAGAAGGCCTGAAGTCTGTTTACGGGTCACTGAAAGAAGTTCATTAATATGATCATGCCTCAGTGAAGAATAAAGATTAAAGACTTTCAAGGTTTTAGAAATGATGAAGATTCAGTGTATAAATGCTACTAGAAGATTTCGGTGTATTGGAATTGATGGAAGATAGACAGTGTATGAAGCATAGGAATCTGAAGAATTGAAGACAAGGTATAGACAGAGGTTAAAGAAGACAGCTGATGTCTTGAAGTTATACTTATTGACAGAAGTTCATTTGTATGTTCAAGCGTCGGTAAAGAACAGTGAATGAAGTATTCAAGATTGTAGTAGCAATGAAGACGTTGTCTAAAGTGCCAGAAAGGATTCTAGTGAAAGTACATTTGTTTATTAACAGTCAGTGTTTGAAGCGATAAAGGTGTTGCAAGCTTAACAATTTAGTTAAGGCTATAATACGAAGACCTGAATCGGGGTTAGTCGTCTGTGAATCAGACCAGTTGCACTAGGTGTCAATAGCTCATGAAAGGAATCTGGGTATTATTTTTAGAAGAATTGTTAAGTTGAGGAACATACTTGGATTGAACGATTATCAGTTAAAGTACAAGAAAAGGTGCGCGGGGTATACAGCTAAACTGCTCAAGGGACTGACGAAACTCAAAGTTTAATTGTTAAATTAAATAAAAAAATTTAATATATTCTTTTATTTAGTTCTCCCTGTAAGATCAATATGGAGATAGAGAAATTCCCCGCCGGTGGTTGTTGGATATGAAAGACTTTAATATAATTTATTTAATAAACTTAGAATGATTTATTTTATAAACTTTAAATAAGTTTATTTTATAAATCTAATTAGTTTATTTATATAAGTTATATTTAAGGTTATTTTATAAATTAATTTAGTTATAATTTAATGTCACACCCCCAACTTAACAAACAAAATAAATATAACTATTACAATATTTAAAAGGAAGTAAACATAACTGAATCCAAGATCTTACAGTTTAGGGTTTGGAACAGCCCAACACTACCATCTATTACAACTGATTTTAATATCGAGTCCACACACAAAACTATCTCTTATTCTACCTGAGCTCGGACATACGCATCGGCGTCACAGGTCTTACGTGCTGTCTGCTTGAATCTAACCATAGCTTCTAGCTGTAATATCAGGGTAAAGCAAGGAGTGAGCCAAATGCTCAACAAGTGCTAAACTATATGGTACAAAACATAAATTGAGATATATATAAAAGAATGACAATGTGAAGGCATAAACAATGTTAACAAGAGTTAAAACTTTGAGTGATGGCATCATTTGCTTGAATCAAAACATTTTCAAAATCATAACTTTAACAAAATCATTTTATGACGCTACGGATTACAGCCAGTGATCAGCCGCGAAGTAATCCCGAACCTCGCTAGGTTCTAGAACATTAATGGGATCCCTAGGCAACTTTTAAGCCTACAATATAAGTGTGAAAAGGACTCGCGTGTCAGTCCAGATCCACTATTCAAAGAAAACATTTATCCCCCTTTGGGACTGAAAATCCATATTTTAACTATTTCAAAAACTGATGCCGATTTATGATAAAATCTCTTAAGTAGTAAACATTTTTATGAAGGGATTATAGAGCAAATTGAAACACTGGAAATATGTTACCAAATCTCAGGGCCATGATCCACTAGGCTTTACTATATTAGGGTAATTGAGAGGTTTCCATAAACAAGAACTTTGACAAGGAGATTTAGCAAGGCTATTGGGTAATATGAAAGAGTAATGCCAAACTAGGCTTAAAGCAATGGTTTTCGATAAGGTACAAGTACTAGAACATCAAGAAGATAAGCGTCATGAATACTAGGGGTGTTAAGGTATGAAGAAATGATCTTTAGCTCAAGGTACGAAATTCAGGATTGTCGAACTTTAAGGCAAGAAAAAGGGTTATCAATCAATTAAGAACAACCTTAAAGAATATCTGGCTTTTAGGTATCAAAGTACAGTTTCTATTGGGGTTCAAGCATCAGGGTGAGATGTCAATATTTTAGGAATCAATAGCTTGTTAATCAAGAGGATCAATCAAATCTTTATTTTATCATGGCATCCCAGTTACTTTGATATACTAGCGTGATACGACTTTTGATCTACTTGCAATATGTACTTGAGGTTTCATGGCATTTCTATATAATATAAAGATAGATTTAAGAATCGCTTGGTTCAAGTATATCAAGATAACTCAGGATAATCGCATCAATATATATGAACTAATTATTACACATTTGCAGTGAATACGAAAGACAGGTTGAATCACTTGCCTTGAGAAAGGCTGGTCTGGTCTGGCTGGTAGGAGCAACTGGAAGCTTTACTCGACCTTTATGGAAAGTTTACCCTTGTCTCGAGATCCTACATAAATAATAATAACCTCATTATAATATATTCTCACCAACTTAACCTATTTACAACCCGAAATTAAACACAAATGGCACTTAGGCCTATATGCACTCAATTTATAATCACCTTATATATACCATAGTCCACGTAGCCACATATACTCACATATCATATTTTAATATCAAATAATATTACACACACCAAAATGCAACACTAGGCTTGGATGATCTCGATCCACAACTTAAGTCACTTGGTCGCTAAACTAGACAAAGTCTCCAAATTTTGGCTTCCTAACTCGATGTGCATTTACTAAAATATCCAAAACCTATTGACCCTTACTTGAGCCTTTAACTCTAATGGCTTTATACTATCTTGTAACCATAATGGTCAACCTAGGTATCACTCATAAGTGCTCTAAAACTTTGTGTTAAGTGAAAGTGCTCACTGGAGTAAATTTCAGAATGAAATCTATGGTTTCTTGAGTGCATTAGACACTCTTAAACTACAAGTTTACCTCCAAAACTTATACACTAGACTCTTCTGACCATAAGGCATCTCCAAAACTTGATGTGGCTCAAGGGCCTAGCTTGGGCCTCCTTGGGCCTAAGCTTAAAGTCCATGGTTCCCCTGTTTTTCTGGGCAGAAAACGCCCTCTTGAACTAACTTGTGACACATGGTTCTAACTCAAATCCTATGAAATATGGTTGGAAAAACTCCTCTGACACTCCCTCTAACTAAGGCCCAACAGGGCCTAATGAGGGCCTACCCATGACATGGTCAAAACTTCCTATTTCTAAGTTACAACAAAACTGTCCCCTGCTGGACAGATTTTGTGATACCACTTGTGCACCTAACCAAATGACTTGTAAACCTCCAACAAATATCTAAAACCTTTTATATACTCCTAATGCTAGCTTCTGGTGTCTTGGGCCTCAAAGTGCACAACAATGACATGGTCAAAACTCACTCTAATTCTCAGGGTACCAAACTGATTTTCTGCAGAAACTAAGACTCTCCTTTCTCCAAGGTTCTCACTTAACAAACTCAACCACCAACAACCCAAATACCCAAACCATGACTTAACTATGGTGATCTACTGAACTAACTCCCTTACACTCAAAATAGGCTTAGTGGAGACCATCCTTACCTAGGGTGCAACATAACAAAACAAAGGAAATCACATTACACAAATTACAAGTCATCATATTTCCAAGGACAACAATTTTAACCTTCATGATAAATATAAACGAAATAACATCACATTTTAAGAATCACCATTCTTAATTAATATCTTAACCTAACCAACATTAAGTTTCACTAACAAAATAACCATCTGAATGATCAAAAACTTCCAAAATTTTCAAGAGTAATCTACATGCATGCATGACTTCGAGTCTTACTAACCAAAACAATATGCTTTCTAAATAAATTTTCATTTTAATTCAACATGCAAGCCTATCATGGATTATATCTAAATGACCACCTAGCATGCAAAGGTTTTTACCAAGATTTCACTAAGATTTTCATGTTATTATCACAAAAACACACAAAATGAAACAAAGCAACCAAAGCACCATCCATTCAGCTCCTATCAAGTCATGGCCGAATGGATTAGGGTGAAAACAACAATTGCATGAGTGTAGCATACTCATGTCTATCCATTCTCCACCCTTTGATATTATAACTCATGGTGAAAGCCTTGAATTCACAAGAATCAAGGATATTCACTTGGAGTTTTAACAAAAACACCACCATGCAAGGTCAACACATAAGTTTTCTACTCTAAACTCTTAAGATATACAAGAAAAACATGTAGGGAGTAAGATAACTTGATTATAGGATGATTGTTTGAGTGAAGAAATGAAGAAAGAAGGGGATGGGGCTCGGTTTTTGGAATTGCCGAGAGGGGAGGGAGAGAAAGCCGAGAGGGAGGGGGAGGAAGAAGAGGAGAGTGAAGTGGTGGGGTGAAGTGAAGTGGTGATCACTTCCTTAATTTGTTTTTATGTCTTGATTTGACTATAATGTGAGTGGATTTGAGAAATGACAAGGGTATCCTTCTAGCTACAGTTAGGCTATCTTGCATGCAAGGTCAAGGAGGTAATTTGGCTAATAATTCATGAGTTAGTGGGTTTGGAAATGTCCTCTTTGTCCTTGAAAAGAATGGAAGGGTGGTTTGCATGCAAGGGCTTCCTTGTAATTTGCTAATTATAACAACTCAAATTTATAAAGATTTATTTTTATAAAATAGAATACAAGTTCAAAAATTATAAAATTTATACCATAAAATAACTTGGATTTTTAGAAATTTTATAAAACCACTTTTGAAATTTGTGATCAAAATAACTTTTAAAAAGGAAATTTATTCAAGGTTTAGAATATTCCTTATAAATCAAAAATAAAAGGAATAAATAAACTTTTGTTTTGAAAAAATCATATACCACGTAAAGCAAATTTAGGACGCAGAAATTTTCGTTCACACAAGCGTACAATAATTGAATATATTAGCATTCGGCTTTAAAATTGCACCAAATTCACAAATAATATTACACGAAAATACCGGTCGTAACATTTAAACTTAAATGAAAGTCGCAAGTTGAGTTTCTTAGTCGCATGTTGAGGATTTAGTCGCAACTTGAGTTCTTAGTCGCAGGATGAGGACTTGGTCACAACTTGAGTTCTTATCGCAGGTTGAGTTCTTAGTCGCAGGTTGAGGACTTAGTCGTAGGTTGAGTTCTTAGTCGCAGGTTGAGGACTTAGTCGCAAGTTGAGTTCTTAGTCGCAGGTTGAGGACTTAGTCGCAGGTTGACTTCTTAGTCGCAAGTTGAGGACTTAGTTGCAGGTTGAGTTCTTAGTCGCAGGTTGAGTTACTAGTCACAAGTTAGCAAGCCCTCACTTCTCAGCCACAACTTTACTGATTGATTAAATTAATTTGTGTGGCTCAATTTCAACCACACGTTTTAATTGAATATAAAGACTACACTACAATAGCAGAAGTAATTCGAGCAATCAGATTGAATTTGTTCTGTTCATCTTCTCTCCCAAAAGAGGTGAAGAATAGAAGCAAAGAATTTAAAGAGAAGCTCAAGCTTTTTGTTTATCCGTTTAATTCTCACCGGAGTAACGTTATAATGCCCAGTTTAACTCTTGTATATTCTTAGGGCCATTATAAACGTTACCCGATAATTAAATCCTAGTGCAAACAAAAGCTAGATCATTGTATATTATTTGATTTGTAAATCTTTGTAGAAGCTAGGAACTTTGTTGTTAGATTGTAGCCGGTTAATTTATTTACCGAAGTGTAGCAACACCCCTCGTGGATTTATATACGAATATATATTTCCCCGAATATCTTGTATTCCTTGTTTTATTGTTCCAAACACAATTCTCCTGAAGAACACGAAACCACTAACCGAACACTAAATTTTATATCTGCAAAAGATTCGAAAGAATTTCTTAATTTAGTGAATATCGTATTCAACCCCCCCTTTCTACGATAATTCAGGACCTAACAATTGGTATCAGAGCTTGTTGGTCGATATACAGATCAGATCTGGTGTGTCAGCCCAAACAGTCAAGTTCTCATATTTTCAGATTTTTTAATTTTCAAAAATTATCAACATTTGAGATTTTTGAATTTTAAACAATTTGGACTTAGCCATAATTTTTATTTATGATTTATTTATTTTTCCATAAAATTTAAAATTCTTAAATTTAAATTTTTCTTAAATAATAATTTACATTTTATTTAATTTTTAAGGAAATTCGAAATTCTTAAAAATTAGATTTTACGTAAATATTTATTTTTGATAAATTTATTTTTTAAGAAAATTAAAAATATTGGAAATTTAATTTTTTTCTTAAATATTAAAATGAAGGGTTCTCAAAGTATTGTTAGACTCGAGATTCCTCCGGGCTTTTAAAGATGATTTTAATCTTTCGAAGAAAAGGAAGACCTCGTGCTATTCAGACAGAAAATTCCCGAATACGAAAATTAAAGATAATGGTTTTCTTACTCTAATGAAAATATTTTCAAGACCTACAGAAAAAAATTGTGGAACATCCTCAAAGGCTTACAATTTTTAGACGTAAGAAAGGAATGAAATTTCTACGGGTACAATTTTTCCCGAAGATTTTAAGATACTCTATGATTCCAGATTATATAGTCCCATAGTGGTTTGTACCAATGCTACATTTATCCGGGAATCAATGAGATCATATAGGCGGAAATTGTGGAGGTCAGATAGAATAGTTGGGACATACAAACATCTCAGTTACATGCGGTAAAATTGGAACCTCGAGACAGAATGTAAGAGTTACTGATAGTTGAATCAGAGGAAGCTCGGGTAGACTTACTTGAGGGACTGGACGTCAGGGGAGTGTTTCACTTGTCAGGGAAGTTTAGTCACATCAGATTCACAGGGAGTACATAAGCTATATCCAAGGATCAAGCCTATCTATTTTGAAGCAGAGATTCTTACAAATTCAGTTCAAGGGGTGATTACAAGACTGAGATTGGGACAAAAACAAGATTTGATAGCTACATGTATCACAAGCAATATGTGTCAAGTAACTATCAGGGGTTTTGCTACAACAGAACAAGAAGCTTAACAAACATGGATGAGTAGGAATACAGTTGAAGAGTTGTGACAAAAGTGGAATGTTTTCTTAGGGAAGCAGCCAGTCAAAACTTATAGTGCACGGGAAAGAGTTGGGATGGATCAGATGACGAGAATAATGAATATCTTGCTTTCATAGCAATCTCTGAAGATGATCTAACTCACATATCTCAGGTTTCAATTTCTTGAACCATTGCAATTTTTTGCTCTCAATATTCAATGCATGATAAGATCTTAGTGTTTAAATGTTTAACACTCACACAAGCATGATAGCATCACACATAGATAATGCTGAACTAGTTCACCATATTATTTTTCTGGTAACTAGGATTGATGTTTAACTTGTGCATGTTACTGTAGATGAACTTAAATATGTGTTTGAATATTTGTTGAACATGATTAATTACTTTAAATGAGATATATGTCTTCCAGCATATAAGACCTTTGTTTATGCTTAGTCTTTGTATCCTAGTACAATAAGATTTATTCACTTATGTGAATTGTTTGTTAAGATGTATTAGTTTATAATTGGATTGAGATATCTAGATGAGATTCCTTAACAGGATTGGACTAGATAGAATTAGTGATTTGTTTGTTAATTCTGTTTGTTCCATATCATGCCTATATTGCTAAATTCTTATGCGTAATATTTCTGAATGAATGCCATGTATTCCTAATATAATGCTTGCTTATTTCTATGTCATGAATGCATCTCTTAGTACATGCATTAATTGTAGAAAGCATGTTTAGGATTACAGTATGGTAAAGACTGCCAGTCCTCCTTATGTAAGGTTGGAACCATTTTCCCCTAGCCTAGAGACAAATTTGTCAAAGGTATTAAAATAGAGAAAATGGTCAGTCAAAGATAACAATTAGCATGATAAGGTTGCAGCTGTTGTTATCTCTGTTTAGAGTAAAATCTCTAATCCATCTGGACCCAAACTAATAAGTTGGGTACCAAGAAATGTTAATCCATTTGTGAGTGCTAGACATTACAGGTTAATTGATTCATATGTATTCTTGGTAATTGATACTCAAAGCATATGATCAAAGAAAGAGCCTCACAATCAAATGTGATTGACAAAAGCTATTCCGTCAAGAATCTTTGGAGATGTCAGCAAAGGTTTTCACTATGGGACAAGCTATACAGAAAAAGGGATGTCATCATGGATTCAAGAATTGATATCATTGATAACAACTAATTATTGGTATCACTGATAATAATTGAAGCATCTTTCTTGCTGGAGAATCAAGACACAGATCCTATTATCAGACAGTTCTGCATTAAAGAACAAAATGTCAATTCAATGAATGATTAGTGTCTCATTTGAAGCAGGAAGGTTGAGAAGCTTGCTCTTCTTAGAGTAAGGAAAGGATATGCTTATGGCTAGACTGGAATCTCAAGAAAGGTGAAGTCAATGGTTTCTACTATAAAGCTTCATCTGACAAAAGTTTAGCTATGGCATTAGAAGCTCTCACCCTTGAACATCAAATCAAGGAACACTTTTGTGAAAAGGGATTAGTGAGAGGACTGCTTCATCTGAAATTCAGAAGGATGATTAATGTGACGCATGTCAGGAAGAGAAGTCAAAGACAACATCACATCAAAGCAAAGATATACCTTATGTAATATCCCATATTTTCAGATATTATTATTATTATTTGAAGTTGTTTATGTGATTTTAGTTGAATTTTAGTGAATTATCTGGTAATTGGAGTTGATGTTTTGGATGTTTATATGTGATATTCTTTGGGTATTTTAATTTTATATGTCCAAAATAAAATATAGATAATCGTGATATTTTTCTGGTAATTTTTGGACTGTTATATGATTTTATAATGATTTGTGGATTTAAGAATTATTTTCTGAATAATTATAAAACTTATTTTATATGAAGCCGAGAATCGTCCAACTTCAACCGTTTTTGCATTTTTATAACCCAAATTTCCTCAGAAAACTCCTTCTAAACCTAATCTGGTAATTCCGGACATCTTCCGTGTTTTAACTTTTTCAATCCGTATTACGAAACTTAGCGGCTAATTAATCTATTTTCGAATCCGATATGATCCAATGTGATACCCGTTACGTGTTTAAATTGCATTTATATGAATCGATCTGCAATCTGGACTCATATTTATGTACGTCTTTATCGAGGTACTCAATTTATCTCATTTTATGTGCATTTAAATGTATATTATGTGTTTTCGGGGTTTTCTGGTAATTTAGGAAACGTTTCGGTTTCTAAAAAATAAACGGACCGGGACCCCACTGGGACGTCAAAGCCCACAAAATTCGTGTTTTTATTTTTTTAAAATTATCTGTATTTCGAATATCCTTTAGTTTTATATTTTTGCATTATTCACAATTTTTGGAAAATTTTGATACAAATTTTATATTTTATCGCTTTTAAAATTATTCCCCGTAATTATTATTTTGGGGCCTAATTATTTTAATTATTGGGATAAAATCACCCGTATTTGATTTTCGGGTATATTTTTTTCGGTTAGTATAAATAGCTTAATTTTATTTATTAATTATAAAAAAATCAGTTTAAATATTAAAAATTTATGAAAATCAGAAAATCCAATATTGGGGGCGAGGGTTTGCTCTTCACAAATTCATCGATTCAAGGAGTTCCATTAATCTGTTGTTTGTATTCCATATATCAAGCACGTGAATAGGCCGATCTTTTGACACCAAGAACTCGTTCTAAGGTGCTTCAAGGAGTTCCTTTAATCGGTTGTTTGTATTCCATATATCAAATTAAAGCATGTGAATAGGCCGATCTTTTGACACCAAGAACTCGTTCTAAGGTGCAGTATTTAGCAAAAATGATGTTCATCGTTTTTATCATTTTGATTCGAATTGATTGATGATTTTGGGACTCTGTTGATTTTTTTTATGCTAAGAACATGTTTACCTTATTAATTCAAAGATGTAATATAATTTTTGTATTTGATTGTATTCGATTGATGTTAGCCGGAGTTTTTAATTTTAATCGATTCATAATTTTAAATTTCTGAACTTGTTCTTGAATTGTTGATACTGTGATTACTGGGAACGTGTTGTAAAGGATCTAAGCATTATTTTCGTGTATTGATAGTTGATTTTGGGTTTGGAATTGTCGAGATCGTCGTTCGCCGGACTGGAGCTCGACTCGTCGGTTTTCATGGTGTTTTCACCGGAAATCGTCGAGCTCCGAGTTAATGGTTATTGCTGTTGATTATTTTGGAGTTTTGGAGAAATGTTTGATTGATGCTAGCTGAGAAACGAGTCCTAATCGACTGTTTTTGGGATGGCCAGAGTCCGACAAAGCCAACCGGATTCCGGTTTCAACCCCAGTTTCCGGCGGATTTTGACCCGACCCGGTTAGGGTTCTTGAAGACCCATTCCCTAACCCATTTTCTGAATTAAAAGACCCGACTTTGATTCTGTTTTACCTATTTCAAAATCAAAAACAAGTTTCTGACTTTTATTATTAAAAATTAATTGAAAATTCGATTTTTAGTTTTAAATTCATTTTTTTTATTCTAAAAATCATTTATTTTAGTTTCAAAAATCATTTACTTACTATTTTAAATTCTAAAAATTATTTACTTAATTATTTTAAATTCCAAAATTTATTTTCTTTTATTATTTTCAAAAATCCATATTTGTTTTAATTATTTATAATTTATTTTAATTAATTATTTATAGATTTAATTAAATGGTTAATTCATTTAATCAATTAATTTTATTTATAAATAGTTAAATAAAATACAATTATTTATAATTAATTCAAATAAATCCTAAAAATTGTTTTTAAGGTTTTAAAAATTATATTTTGGTATTTAAAAATTATTAATTGATTTATTCCCAGTTTATTCTTATTTTATTCATAATAAATGAACCGTTCGTCCATTTAATACGAAAAGAACGCGTATAGACTCAGAAAAATATTTCGCTTTTAACAAAAATACTTTCGAGGCCCAAATCATTTTGTTTCGAAAGGTCGCTTGTTTTGCAAATCGATTCTGAGTCACATATTTATCTAAAAGTCATATTATTTACCCGATTTTAGTTTTAAGCGTACCGAGTTGAACCTTTTGACGAACCGAGGCATGTGTGATATGAATGATATGATACGTGAGTTATGTGTTTACGTGCTATGTGAATTACATTCATATGTGAATCAGAATTCTTGTGTTTGACTATTATAATTATGTGTGGGCTATCGTATGGGTAGACGATAGGATTTTGACGCGCAGTTTGTCGAGTAATTATCGTTTAGACGATTAAAAAGTTATTTTCTAATTATAGATACGAGTCTTTCAAGACGATCAGGACCAGATGGAATGGATGAAGACTAGAGTTGAATAGTATGGAATATTGGGTTGCAGCACTGCATGAGCAGCAGGCCAAAGGATTAGTAGAAGAAAGACGGTGATGTTTTGAGACAGAATGTCAGAATGAATGCGTCTTTTCGAGTGTGACTAACTGCTAAAAAACCAAAGGCAAGTATTCCTATCATCACTTATCATTCAAGTGATATTAATTTTTTAAATCCTATTATGAAAGTATTGATTTCCCTATTCTCAGTTCGGAATAGATAAATGTTTTACATATCGCTGAATTAAATGATTCTGTTTATGCAAGCACTCTTCTGCTATTCTATGTTCCGAATAGCTAAGTGATTTTACTTATCAAATTACTGGATTTATAAATGTTTTGGATTTGGAGAAAGATGATTAGGTTGCGAGTATTCCTACCCAAGTAAATGGGGAAAAAAATTTATTTCGGGTATGAGGGCTATTTCTAAGTGTCATATGAAATATTATGACACAACTTGTGCCACAGGCAGATATATTGCCTTTTTATTTGAGTACTCGTGTTTTGGGGACATGTTTTTATGAATTATGACCTTGTGTTATCACACGGGCTGTTTAGCATGTGATAGTACGTCCGTCGGTGAATGATCCCAATCTAAATTATTATATTATTTTTGATAATCATAGAATAAATGATTTTTCATCTGTTCTATTTTGGAATAATGGTGAAATATAGTTTTGATTCAGTTTCTAATTTATGCTGATACTTTGTTGTTAAATATCAAAGGTGATATTAATATAGATGATTGTTGTTGACTTCAGTATGGGATGTTGTGAGCTTCAAAGTTCGTATTGATATCTAATTTGATATGACAACAAAATAAGTATTAATTTCATGAGTTCAGTTTTGAATAAAGTTTATGATTCAATTCATAATCAATGCTTCTTGTTATTGTTGTTTACGATATTTCCGTAAACACGATTTTATGAGTTTTATCCTCTTCAAGATTCATAGTATTGCTGAAGCATTTTGCTTGAAAATATCAAAAGAATTTTGAATATAGAGAATGAATCAATTCTGGGGTTCCCAACTTAAATTTCTGTTTCAGCAATTATGATTTTAAAATGTTCTGCGCTATTGCAGATGTCAGTTTTATATCAAAAGACCATATACATGCTATAATGATCTTGTTGAGCATTTCTTCCGCTCATACTTTCCTATTTTTAAATTTAACCTTCAGTGAGGATTAACTTGCGCCGTTTAGCCGCATAATTCGAGGAAGCAAAGAAAAAGCTTTTGGAAGGTGGGTGGTCCAAGGTTCGCGTACTAGTGTAAGTTCTATTGTGTGAAGTTGTTTATATTATATTATATTATATTATATTATATTATAGTTAGGCCTAGTATACTTCTTTTCAAAGTTATATTAGCGGGTTAAGTTTTAAGGTTTGGAATTTGTTGAAAAGAGTTTTAAAAGAAAAAGAAAGTGAAAAATTTATTTGTGGAATTTGGATTTCTTGTTTCCAGAACTGTAACCTTAAAAGATCTTGGATTAGTTTGGGGTCATAGATGCTAAATATCTTCCGCTGGCATTTGCATTTTGATTAAATAGGTTAATTTGGAATGAGGTTTCATAGTGACGACCAAATCCTCTGACCCTGGATTTGGGGGCATTACACCTTAGTGATGGTGGTTGACTACTCTTATGAAAAAAGTTGTTGTTCATGTGTTCTCAAGACAAGACATCACAGATGGTGATTGATCATATCAGAAGATCTAGCTGGAAGCAACTGTAAAAGAAATGATCTTGTGGTCAGATAATGGGACTGAATTCAAAAAGCAGTTCTGATTAATATCTGTAATATCAAGAATATTTTGAGATATTTTCAGCACTAGGAGCTCCGTGTCATAATGGAGTGGTAAAAAGGAAGAACCGGAACTTGATTAAAGCAACAAGGACAATGTCAAGCTAATCAAGACTTTCTAAATACCAAAGGGCTGGAGCAGTCAAAACAGTTTACAACAAGTAAGATCAAGCCTTGATCTGGATGTATACATGAAGACCACTAATGAGTTAATGGCCAGCAGAAGCAAATACTGGATAACCTGAAAGTATTTGGAGAGAATATTCTAGAAAACAATGAAATTTTTTCAGTTGTTTGAAGATCTTGGCATTTGCAGCTAAGACTTATAAGGATATTATTCATGGCTACTTAGTGGAGTCTACATCCTACAGGGCATTTGTGGTTGATCAACAAAAGATGATTGAAAGTCTAAGTGCACAGTTCAACAACTCTATGCTCCAAGCTATTTCAGGAGAAATTAATGGTATTGTTGATTCATATCCAAGCAATGGAATGGCAGTGTATAACACATCTCATTACTTCAATGAAGCCAGTTAACAAGGGTAAGGATTTTCAGGAAATCCCAGCAACAGCTTAGGGGGAGCAAAAGAAGGATTAACTAGTCAAACACAACACCCCATTAAAAATCAGAGGACATTAAAGAACATATCTGCTGAGACAAAGAGTTTGATGTCAACCTTATTCCCAGAGTCTAGTTCTTAAGTGATCCAGATGGTGGAGTAATGATTAGCAGGGCTACTGAGTGTGAATGTTATTTTTCTAGTTTCCTATCTGAATAAGAAACTGAGAAAGTTACAGAAGCTCTGATAGATCCGAATTGATTGGGAAATTCCAAAGCAAGATGAACTCAATCAGTCAGCAAGCAGATTATAGAGAAGCCGGTATCCAAACCAAATGACAATGTTGTAATTGGTACAAGGATAACCAGAAGTCAAATTGGATGACAATGGAATTGTTACGAGGGACAAGGCCAAACTGGATGCTAGGTTATTATCTGGAAGCAGTATCAAACAGAAAGCACCAGTGATGAGACTTAAGGATATTATGACATATCAGGCACCTGTTGCATATTCTACCTGTAATTAGACTCTGATAAATGTGTACAAGTGCACTCCTGGTTGGTGAGTCAAAAGAGGAAGTCAATGCAAAATAGTTCATGGACTTTGCAGTAGCAGATCAATTGAACTCTGTATATCTCTTCTTCACAAGCTCACTTTAGGTTGGTATGAACTAGTATATTACTCAAGTAATCGTCAAGGACATGGTATGGCACTCTAACTGAAGTTACAATTAAATATGAACTAGAAGAGTTGTCATATTAATAACTCTCTTATCACTAGGCACAAACATAATGTTATATATGTGTAGTGATAAATGTTCTCAAGATGCCAATAAGGTTCCAAGTGGATCCTAGAGAATCCAATATTATGGCTATTAACAAGATTATTATATATCTTAAGGGACTACCAACTCTTGGAGTAAAGTACCCTAAAGATATTGTGCTTAACATATTTGGCTATATAGATATAGATTATGCAGGTTATAAGAAAGATATGAGAAGCATCTCTGAAGCTGTCAACTTAAGTGACAGGAGAAGCATCTCCGGAAGCTTTCAACTTCGTGGAAGAAGATTGATTTCTTGTTTTGATAAGAAACAATCTCAAATCCAACAACTATGTGGAACACTCTATGACAAGGCACCTTCACACCAGGTATCATTACTTTAGAGAGCATGTCTTTTAGTCAAAGAGTCACTTGCAGAAATACTTATTAAATCACTTGTTAAAATTAATCTTTCAAGACTGGTTTGTAAGTGTGGGATATCATTCATTGCATATTAGTTGGAAATCCCATCTGTACGGAATTCTTCATATAAGTTCACAAGTATTAAATCTCCAATATTTAAAGAACTTGTGAATTCATCAGTAATTCAGTTGCTCGTACTTAGTGCTACTATATTGATTATCATGATTACAATGCTATATACATTTGTGGTAATTAAGTATTATATCATTAAGTTTGAATTTTATTTTAATTAATTTAAATTATGATTGTAGACAATTCCATATCTGTCTCATAATTTAAATTATATTAAAATAATATGCAGCATAGTTATTTGTATCATGCACGAATAATTGTGATACTTTTAGTATTAGTGATATTATTTAAAAATTTTGTTCTAAGTAATCAATGCTTATTTCTAAAATCACTAATATTGAAAGTTGAAGTATTTTCTAAGTTGTGTGTATAAAACTCTCAATATTTTATATGATTAGAAAGTATTTCTAAAATTACTAATTATCCAGAGAGTGATTGCCATGTATATAAGTCATATATCCTTTTGGTGATTATTCAATAATAATTATAAATATTTAAGGGCTAGTATCTAACTCATAGACATTTAGTATTTAATTATTCAATATTTATTTTGGGTAGTTTGGATCATGGAAATTGAAGCAATTCAATGATTTTATTTGCTCCATAATTCAAACTAACTTAAAATAAATAACCAGCATGATTGATTATAACTAAGTCTGTCAACAATTGATATCTAGTATATTGATTGTAACTTAAGTGTTATAAGTTAGTTATGAGATTTTGGTATTAGTAAATTTAGCAATGTTTACATCTCAAGAATTCACTAAAATCAAAATCATGATTGTAGCATGATTAGTTGTGTACTAACTCTTGACTTATATCAGTTAATGATATTTAGCTTAGAGTTTAACTATGAACTAATTGTGAAGTATTAGTATTTGTGACATTACTAAGAACTCCTCTAAGTAATCAATGATTATCCTCAGTCACTTATACTAATATAAAAAGTTTAAAAATCTTTCTTAAGTACAACTATGGTCAATATGGATAATTCTTTATTAGAGTTAACCATATGTTGTCCACTTAGAATAATTTTTATACTTATTTGCAAATTCCTAAACACTTTGATAATAGATGCAATACTCAATGGATCAAAGTATGTGGAACTTAGAATATCTTTTTAAGATTACAAACAAGACAATGTTGGTTAATGTTGCTTTATTTATTGAACCAATATTGTTTGAGATACTATAGTTGTTAGGAGTTAACAATTGTATATGTTAGATATATTTGATAATGTCATGGCTAATATGTTTTATGTTTAGCTTTCAGATCTTACGTGAACAGGATAAATCAGTGCTTAACTGTTAATCAGTACTTATACTGGAAGTCAGGACTTAAGGATATCAGTACTTATATTATCAGGAGATAATCATCAGAAGATAGATATCAGAACTTAAGTGCTGGAGGAAAATCAGATAAGGACAGTAGCTGATTAAAGGAAAGAAGATCGAGATAAACATAAGAAGAGATATGCATGAAGAAGGAATTCCGTGAAGAATGGAATACTTGGAATAGAAGATATCTGATTGATATATTTTAGGAAGCAGAATTATATTCCATATCAATTAGCGATTATCTTGTAACTGTGTAGTATATAAACACAGGCATAGGGTTTACACTATAAGTGTTATCATTATCGAAGTTATTATTCTATATAACCCTAGCAGCTTTTGTGATATTTGTTCATCACTGAGAGGTAACAGTTCCATACTGTAACAGAGCTTATTGTTTCAATAAAGTTTGTTTTCTATTACTTAAGTTCTTTAAGTTCAATTTGAGTGTACTATACACTGTATTCACCCCCTCTACAGTGTGTGTGTGACCTAACAATTGGTATCAGAGCCTATCTGTTAATATACATACAGTTAAAGATCCAAACACAATCATGTCGGACACAGAAACTCCAACTAAGCCTACCAAAACTGAGGAACCACCGAAGACACAAATTCAGAGTCGGTATGAGACCATCAGAGTCCCCATACTAAGACCATCTGAATATCCCATATGGAAGGTAAGGATGACCATGTTCCTGGAAGCAACAGATCCAGAATACCTGGATAGAATCAAGGAAGGTCCTCACAAACCAACCCAACTCCCTGTTGCAGTTGCAGGTGAAGCAGCAATGACCGTACCAAAGGAGAAGAGTGATTATACTGCTGAGGACATAGCATCAATTGCTAAGGATGCTAAGGTACGACACTTACTGCATAGTGCCATTGATAATGTAATGTCAAACAGGGTAATCAACTGCAAGACTGCTAAGGAGATATGGGATGCTCTGAAAACAAGATGTCAGGGAACTGACACAATTAAGAAGAACAGGAAGACAATACTCACTCAAGAGTATGAACACTTTGACTCAAAGACTAATGAGTCATTGAATGATTTATATGATATATTTGTCAAACTTTTGAATGATTTGTCATTGGTTGATAAAGAGTATGATCTTGAAGATTCAAACCTTAAGTTCCTGTTAGCTCTTCCTGAATGCTGGGATTTGAAGGCAACTACAATAAGAGACAACTACAATCTTGATGAAACAACTCTTGACGAAATCTATGGAATGCTCAAGACACATGAGTTGGAGATGGAACAAAGAAGCAAGAGGAAAGGAGGAAAGTCAAGGACAGTTGCTCTTAAGGCTGAAGAAGAATTCCCCAAAGCAGCTTCCTCAAAGAAAGACAAGGGTAAAGCTCTTTTCATAAAGTCTGATACTGAGTCATCAAGTTCTGAGAGTGATGATGACTCAGATTCTGAAAGCTTGCCTGAGACTGATGCTGATGAGGAGATGATGAAGCTGTGTGCTCTTATGGTGAAAGGAATCACAAAGATTGCTGATAAGTGGCATTTTACACCACTTAGAACGTCTTAAAATGGCTTAAATTGGTGTCTTGAAATCAAGTATTTTGTGTATTTGATGCGTTTTTCTAGTGTTTATGCATTTTAGGGTAATAGTTGCATTTCGGGGGAGGAATCATCAAGAATAAGCCTTGGCATGTGTTCACCATTGCGAGAGGAAAGGAATGGGCAGATTACGGCGAAGAAACGGAGCAAGCTTGGAATTTTTCCAGTAGGGTCCTGCGCGCCCGCGCAGCAATGCTGAGCGGCCGCGCAGCAATGCTGAGCGGCCGCGCAGCAGCCTGCGCGCCCGCGCAGATATGCTGAGCAGCCGCGCAAGGTCGGGGAAAAAGCTGAATTATTTTAGACTTCTACTTCTGTGTGGCTTCCAACTTCTATGTAATCTGAGTTTTATGGGACTATTATATAGGTAGATTTGAGACGTTTTCATAGAGAGTATTAAGGGGATTATGTTTTAGATTGTGTTTTACGCAAGAAGCAAAGGAGATAAGGAAGAAGACCGATTTAGCACACCGCAACGAAGAGGAAGCATATATTCTTGTGATTCTTGTTTCGTTGTAACGTTGGATGCTAGTTTTCTTGCTTTGACTTATTTACTCTTGTGACGTACTCTGTTTTAATATAATTAGTGTAGTTATTATTTTCTTGTGTTGTTTGTCATGATTTCATATGAACCCATGATGGCGATAAGTTCTATTATGGGCTAATCGTGATCATGGGGTTATAACGGATTTATTATGGAATTCTTTAGTTAATTGTTTAATACTTTAGTGTGTGATGATTGCATGATATCTAGTATTGGTTGTGCGTATTCGTCTTATGTGTGTCGCGAACATATAAATAGGGTGTTAATCTCTTGTGAAGCGACGGTGGATCTTGAGATTTAGAACTTGCCATGCTAGCATAGGTTCATGTACGTTGAGCATGATTAGTGGGTAACTCTAACAGTTTTATTTGCCCTATATAATCAAAAGAAATAACTTGTGCTTAAATCGTTGTGTTGTCAATTTCTGTAGACATATAGGAACTCAACATAATTGATGACTATTCAACTTCTATCTTAATTGTGGATGTTTGGTAGAATGGTATTAGTACAATGAAAGTTGGCTTTTATCAGTTTTGTGTTATTCGATTAATATCATCACTGTCACATGCTAAAGGTAATAACAATGGCTATAGAAGGAAGTAATAATGAAGTTGTGATCTCATGAGTGTTTTATTATTGATAAATTGAAGTGTTAGTTAAGTGGTTAATTGAGTAGTTAATTATAGTTAATATTTAATCAACAATTTTAAGTGTTATTATCTTAACATTGAGAAGTAATCATACATTGGTGAGTGAGTTTAATTAGACAATAAATTAGTCTGAGTCTCTGAGGGAATGAACTAGAAAGTATTCTATATTACTTGCGAACGCGTATACTTGCGTGAATATTAGTGCGTGTTTTCGCCCTAACAAGTTTTTGGCGCCGCTGCCGGGGACTCGGCGTATTTGTTTAGTTTATGTACTTACCATCATTGGTCATTAGGACTCAGTGATTAGGACGTAGTAGTTACTTACTCTTTTCGGTTGTGTTTCAGGTACTTTAGCAAGCGTTTATGCAAACTCGTTCTCGTGCTCGCAAGAGGACTTTAGATACAGCTGAGGAGACAGACGAAGTTCTTGATATTCCGGAGAAGTTAGATTTTGAGGATTCGGATTCAGGAACTGAGCAAAAAGAACCAGTAAACATGGGAGATCGTATTGTTCAAGCTGATCCAGCTCTTATGGATTTTTCTCGGCCTAAAATTGATGACATTCAGTCAAGCATCCTTCATCCGGCTATTCAAGCTAACACCTTTGAAATCAAGCCGGGCACTATTCAGATGGTGCAGAATTCTGTTTCTTTTGGAGGAGCGGCAACTGAAGACCCCAACATGCACATAAGGAATTTTGTCGAGATCTGCAGCACTTTTAAGTATAATGGCATGACTGATGAGGCTATCAAGTTGAGGCTTTTCCCATTCTCACTGAGGGATAAGGCTAAAGACTGGTTACATTCTGAACCAGCTGGGTCCATCACTACATGGCAAGATCTTGCGCAAAAGTTTCTGGTGAAGTTTTATCCAATGGCAAAGACTGCTGCTATGAGGAGTGCTCTTACTCAGTTTGCGCAGCAACCTACAGAATCTATGTGCGAGGCTTGGGAACGCTACAAGGAAATGTTGAGAAAATGTCCACATCATGGAATGTCGGATTGGATGGTGATCACTGGTTTTTATAATGGTTTGGGGGCCCAATCTCGGCCCATGCTCGATGCAGCAGCTGGAGGAGCCTTATGGGCTAAAAGCTATACTGAGGCGTATAATCTTATAGAGACGATGGCTGCAAATGAGTATCAAAACCCAACTCAGAGGATGACGTCAGGCAAGGTAGCAGGTATTCTGGAAGTTGATGCAGCCACTGCTATTGCAGCCCAGCTCCGAGCGCTATCAATGAAGGTCGATTCTCTGGCTACGTATGGAGTTAATCAAATAGCTATGGTTTGTGAGCTTTGTGCAGGTTCTCATGCTACGGATCAGTGTTCTCTTGTCAACGAATCTGTTCAGTATGTGAATAATTATCAGCAACAACAGCAGCCTGTACCAGCGACCTATCATCCTAATAACAGAAATCATCCAAATTTCTGCTGGGGGAATAATCAGAATGCTATTCAGCCACCATATCAGCAAGGAGTGAGTAAACAGTTTAACCCACCTGGATTCCAGCAACCACAGCAGTATGCTACAAGGCAATCATATCCTCAACAGGGAAGTGCAGTTGCACCTACTAGTGCTGATTTTGAGGAACTTAAGCTGTTGTGCAAGAGTCAGGCGGTTTCTATCAAGACCTTGGAAAATCAAATCGGTCAATTAGCCAATGCAGTGCTCAATCGTTAACCTGGCACTCTTCCCAGTGACACGGAAGTACCAGGCAGGAAGGAAGCTAAAGAGCAAGTCAAGGCTATTACCTTAAGGTCTGGAAAAGTAGCTGAGGCTGAAAAGGTAAAAGAAGTAGAAGCTGAAATTAGAGAAGAAGAATCTAAGCAAAAGGAGAAAGCGGCGGAACCAAGGAAGACTACTGTTGAACACACTCTACCTGAGGCTAATACAGGGGAGAAACAGCTCTATCCTCCACCACCTTTTCCTAAGAGATTGCAGCAACAAAAGCTGGATAGACAGTTCGGGAAGTTTCTGGAGGTGTTCAAGAAACTTCACATCAATATACCTTTCGCTGAGGCTCTAGAACAAATGCCTTGTTATGCGAAGTTTATGAAGACTATTCTTTCAAGGAAGGTGAAACTGGATGACCTTGAAACCGTTGCTCTCACGGAAGAATGCAGCGCTGTTCTGCAACAAAAGTTACCACCAAAACTGAAAGATCCAGGAAGCTTCACCATTCCTTGCACCATTGGCAATCTAACTTTTGACAAGTGCCTTTGTGATTTGGGAGCAAGCATTAATCTGATGCCGTTGTCGATCTTTAAAAAACTGGATCTGCCTGATCCAAAACTCACATACATGTCGCTACAATTGGCGGACCGTTCCATTACTTACCCAAGGGGCATAGTTGAGGATGTGCTCGTCAAGGTGGATAAGCTCTTCTTTCCAGCAGATTTTGTTATTCTGGATTTTGAGGAAGATAAGAAGATTCCCATAATCTTGGGAAGGCCTTTCTTGGCTACTGGCCGTACCTTGATAGATGTGCAAAAAGGTAAACTTACTATGCGGGTCCAAGATCAGGATGTGACCTTCAATGTATTCAAGGCAATGAAATTCCCTACAGAAGATGAGGAGTGCTTAAAAGTGGATGTGATTGATACTGCGGTTACTTCGGAACTCGATCACATGCTAATGTCTGATGCATTGGAAAAGGCCTTATTGGGGGATTTTGACAGCGATGATGAAGATAGCAACGAGCAATTACAATATCTGAATGCTTCTCCATGGAAGCGAAAGCTGGACATACCATTTGAATCTCTTGGTACTTCTGACCTTAAGAATGCTGAAGGGAAGCTCAAACCATCAATAGAGGAAGCACCTACCTTGGAGCTCAAACCATTACCTGAACACTTGTGGTATGCTTTTTTAGGTGATTCATCTACGTTACCTGTTATTATTTCAGCTGACCTTTCAGGTAGTGAGGAAGATAAGCTCTTAAGGATTTTGAGAGAATTCAAATCGGCTATAGGATGGACCATAGCAGACATCAAGGGGATAAGTCCTTCATATTGTATGCTTAAAATTCTGTTAGAGGAAGGTAGTAAGCCAACTGTGGAACAGCAGCGAAGACTGAACCCGATCATGAAGGAGGTGGTAAAGAAAGAAATTCTGAAATGGCTAGATGCAGGCATCATTTATCCTATTTCTGACAGCTCGTGGGTGAGCCCCGTACAATGTGTACCTAAGAAAGGAGGTATCACTGTGGTTGCAAATGAAAAGAATGAGCTCATCCCTACTCGAACAGTTACAGGATGGAGAGTATGCATGGATTATAGGAAATTGAACAAAGCCACAAGGAAGGAGCACTTTCCTCTTCCATTTATTGAACAAATGCTTGACAGATTGGCGGGACATGAGTATTTTTGTCTTCTGGATGGTTATTCCGGGTATAATCAGATTTGTATTGCACCAGAGGATCAGGAAAAGACTACCTTCACTTGTCCATTTGGCACATTTGCTTTTCGTAGAGTTTCGTTTGGGTTATGTGGCGCCCCGGCCACCTTTCAGAGATGTATGATGGCTATATTCTCTGACATGATTGGAAATAACGTCGAAGTGTTCATGGATGACTTCTCCGTCTTTGGACACTCATATGATGAATGTTTGAATAATCTGCGCGCCGTACTCAAAAGATGTGTGGAAACTAATTTGGTGCTTAATTGGGAGAAATGTCATTTTATGGTGCGTGAAGGTATTATCCTTGGGCATAAGGTCTCTAGCAAGGGTCTGGAGGTGGACAAGGCCAAGGTGGGAGTCATTGAAAATCTTCCCCCACCCAATTCTGTGAAAGGAATCCGTAGTTTTCTTGGTCATGCGGGTTTTTATCGGCGATTCATCAAGGACTTTTCAAAGATATCTAAGCCGTTGTGCAATTTGCTTGAGAAAGATGTGCCTTTCAAATTTGATGATGAATGTTTGGCAGCATTCGAGACTCTCAAGAAGAGTTTGATCACTGCACCAGTTATTACAGTACCAGATTGGACAGAACCGTTTGAGATGATGTGTGATGCGAGTGATTATGCGGTAGGTGCAGTTCTGGGACAGCGCAAGAAAAATATCTTCCATGTGGTCTACTATGCGAGTAAGACTTTAAATGGGGCCCAATTGAATTACACCACTACTGAGAAGGAGCTTTTGGCTATAGTCTTTGGCTTTGAGAAATTTTGATCTTATCTGCTTGGTACGAAAGTAAAAGTATTCACTGATCATGCAGCTATTCGCTATCTGGTTTCTAAGAAGGATTCGAAGCCGAGACTCATTCGTTGGGTGCTTTTACTTCAGGAATTTGAGTTAGAGATCAAAGATAGAAAAGGTACTGAGAATCAAGTAGCTGACCATCTCTCTAGGTTGGAGAATCCCGATTCTACTTCACAAGATAGGACGTTAATCAATGAATCTTTTCTGGATGAGCAGTTGTTTGCAATTCAGGAGGAAGAACCATGGTTTGCAGATATTGTAAACTATCTCGTCAGCAATATAATGCCTCTTAATTTGACATCCGCTCAAAAGAAGAAGTTTCTGCATGAGGTGAAGTGGTATATGTGGGATGAACCATATTTGTTTAGACAGGGAGCTGACCAGATCATCAGGAGATGTATCCCGTTCTGTGAGACGGAGGGGATATTACGAGACTGCCATTCCACGGTTTATGGTGGACACTATGGAGGTGAGAAGACGGCAGCTCGTATTCTGCAAGCAGGTTTTTTCTGGCCTACTTTGTTCAAGGATGCTCATCAGTTTGTTTTAAGGTGTGATCGTTGCCAAAGAGTGGGAAATTTGTCAAGGAAGGATGAGATGCCATTAAATGTGATGCTTGAAGTCGAGGTCTTTGATGTGTGGGGAATCGATTTCATGGGGCCTTTTATCTCGTCTTGCAATAATCAGTACATCTTGCTGGCAGTCGATTATGTCTCAAAATGGGTCGAAGTTAAAGCTTTACCGACAAATGATGCAAAGGTAGTACTAAATTTTCTTCATAAGCAAATTTTCACAAGGTTTGCAACGCCTCGGGTAATCATAAGTGATGAAGGATCGCATTTTTGCAACCGTAAGTTCACTTCTATGATGCAGCGTTATAATGTGAATCATCGAGTAGCTACTGCCTATCATCCGCAAACAAATGGTCAAGCGGAAGTGTCTAACAGAGAGATAAAGTGTATTCTAGAGAAGGTTGTTTGTCCGTCAAGGAAGGATTGGTCTTTAAAGCTCGATGAAGCTGTTTGGGCTTACAGAACAGCATACAAAACTCCACTTGGGATGTCACTGTTTCAGTTGGTGTACGGTAAGGGATGTCATCTACCGGCGGAGCTTGAGCATAAAGCCTACTGGGCATTGAAGAAATTGAACCTGGATTTAGATGCAGCTGGTAAGAAAAGAATGCTTCAGCTTAATGAACTTGATGAATTTCGACTTCAAGCATACGAGAATAACAAAATGTATAAGGAAAAGGTGAAGAGGTGGCACGATAGGAAGCTACATCCTAAGTTATTTGTGCCAGGGCAACAAGTTCTATTATTCAACTCTCGGCTCTAACTTTTTCCTGGGAAGTTGAAATCAAGATGGTCTGGACCTTTTATTGTCAAAACTGTGTTTCCACATGGAGCGGTGGAAATTTTCGAGAATGATTCGGACCAAGCATTCAAGGTTAACGGTCAGCGGTTGAAGCACTACTATGGGGACATGGCAAACCGAGAGGTGGTTAGTGCCATTTTTTTGACTACTTGAGAAAGGTACGGAACGTCAAGCTAATGACGAAAAAGAAGCGCTGCGTGGGAGGCAACCCATGAATTGTTGTTACAGGAACCCTTAGAAGTTAATAACCTATCCAAAAACACAAAAAAATCAGAAAACAGGGGCTGAAAAAAAAATTTCCAGAGACCCCCTGCGCGCCCGCGCAGCTATGCTGAGCGGCCGCGCAGGGGTCGAGTTCCAGAATTTTTTTTACAGTTCAGAAAAAAAAAAAAAAAAACACAAAAACAGTTGTAGCCCATAAACCCACGAATTATTCCCACTACCCCATCATTTTATCCCTTAATTCCCAAACCCTAATCTAATCCACACCCTATATATACATACACCTATCCTACATATCTCTCACAAAACTTCCTACACTTAAACCCTCTCACAAACATCAAAAATCAGTTCTTACACACTTTTATTCACGAATCAATGGCACCCAAGAGAGCACGCACTATTGACAGCAGCAGCACAGTTCCTACTGCTGATTCATCGAGGGGTACTGCTGTAAGACCTCGGTTAACTGACAGAGCTGCGGAGGAGGAGTACACTAGGCTGTTGGGGAAGCTGATTCTGAAAGAGAGGGGGTTTTTACCATCAGGGAGGGATGGTGAGTTGTTGCCCATGATTGCAGAGAAGGGGTGGATAGCTTTTTGTGAGTCACCCGAAGCAGTACCGATGAGCGTTGTTCGCGAGTTCTACGTGAACGCGAAGGCTGAAAAGAATGGGTTTTCTGTAGTCCGTGGGCTAACAGTTGATTATCATCCTGCGGCGATTTGCCGTGTGATTGGACAGCGAGAGAGGAAGCCCGAGGAGGAGAACTGGAATGTAAAGACTGCTGAGGATTTTGACTTGGATTTGATTTGTGCGACTCTCTGTCGACCGGGCACAGTTTGGAACCGCAGTCCAGCCAATAATGAGTATCGTCACTTTCCGGTGATCGCCATGAACAGGTATGCCTGTGCATGTAATGCATTTATATGTGCTAATATTTTGCCTTCTTCACATGCACACGAGGTCACAGTTGAGAGAGCACAGTTGTTGTGGGGAATTCTGCATGATGAGTACTATGTGGACCTTGGTGAGTTTATCTACCAAGGAATTCTGAAGTTTTTGAGGGGAGCAAAGCATATGAACATCCCTTATGCATCCACGGTTACAAAGCTATGCCAAGAAGTAGGAGTGAACTGGCCGGCTCATGAGCAGTTGCAGTTGCCAGCAGCTCCGATAGATTCTGGCACTCTGAATGGGATGCAGGAGTGGACCGGTGGTGAGCCTGAGGAGCATGGGCTGGGTTATCGTCTTCCAGGAGGACGTCCAGCACGAGGTGCTACTATGGCTAGGCCAGGGCGTAGTGAGGCTGGTTCTTCGAGAGCTCAGGAGGGTGCTGGGATGGGTGATGCCCAGTATAGGAGGCTTTCACGGCGGATGGATGCCATGTATGAGACGCAGAGCAGGTTTGCTCAGGAGCTCACCCTTGCATTAGGGACTGCTTTTCGAGGCCTTGGAGCTGATATCCAGTGGCCAGTTTTTGGTGAGGACTCTGCATACCCGCCGCCTGATACTCCACCCACTGAGGGTGATGATGATGATGACTCCGAGTAGGTATACCCTGTGTTCCTTTCTACTACTTTCACTGAGGACAGTGAAGATTTTTAGTTTGAGGGTGGTGGTTAAGGAATATTGTGTGTGTGTCATTTAGTTGCATATTCATGATAGTTTAGTTCATATAGTTGCATATGTGTCATTTAGTTGCATATTCATGATAGTTTAGTTCATATAGTTGCATAATTTATGCCATATAGTTTTTTTTTTATGAATGTCATGTAGCTCATGCATTTACTATGATCCCTTTTGCAATGATTTATCGACTGAATTGTGATATTGATGCGAGTGTAGTGATAGCATTAAAGTGATATTAAGTTGTGTAGGTTGATATGCATGCTAGAAACAATTGTAAGTCCACTAAGTCTTAAAGAAGGCGTAAGGGCTAGATTGTTGTTATGATTTGGTTGTTTTCAAGGTCAATCTATTTATTATGCTTAGAATTCGATTATAGGTTCTTAGTGATAAAAACATGAAAAAGAAAAATTTTTGGAGAAAAAAATATGGAAGTTGTTGCTAGTTGTGGCTAGGCGTCAAATGGCTAGTAGTCGGCTCGCTTATGTTGCGAGTAGTCTAGGGTTGAGTAAGATGGAGCGAAACGCACTTGCTCAGAAGTTATAAAAAAAATATATTTTGCATAATTGATCAAGAGTGGGCTCTTTGGTATTCGAGTTATTAAGTTCTTAGGGGACTTTGTGCCTAGTGACCTAAGGCTTTTAGAGTCTGGGATCCGCTAACCTAACGCTCGTTACATGGATACCATTGTATAAGTCTTTTGTGGACCTCACTCATTGCACGGTCAAATAAGCATTTGAGTTGTAAATAAAAAGCACGATTCCGTAGTAAGCTCCAGAGTTCTTGTAGTGTTGTATATCACTTTGTGCCTAGAATTTTTTATTCTTTGTATAATCGTAGGATTGCCTTGAAGATAGTCTAGTCATAGTAATTGGTCTAGTTCCGAAGCATATCTGTTAAGCATTTGCACACACCACGTTTCTGGCTGTATGTCCGTTTGCATGAGTTTATTGATCTTTAGTTGTCTAACTGCATTCGTTGAGAGGTAACAATTTGGTTGGTTAATTATAGTAAGGGGGATCGTTGCATTTTCATATAGATTGCATTCATGCATATTTGTATTTGTTTTTGAGTCTGTGACGCTTGAGGACAAGCATCGATTTAAGTTTGGGGGTGTGATAAGTGGCATTTTATACCACTTAGAACGTCTTAAAATGGCTTAAATTGGTGTCTTGAAATCAAGTATTTTGTGTATTTGATGCGTTTTTCTAGTGTTTATGCATTTCAGGGTAATAGTTGCATTTCGGGGGAGGAATCATCAAGAATAAGCCTTGGCATGTGTTCACCATTGCGAGAGGAAAGGAATGGGCAGATTACGGCGAAGAAACGGAGCAAGCTTGGAATTTTTCCAGTAGGGTCCTGCGCGCCCACGCAGATATGCTGAGCGGCCGCGCAAGGTCGGGGAAAAAGCTGAATTATTTTAGACTTCTACTTCTGTGTGGCTTCCAACTTCTATGTAATCTGAGTTTTATGGGACTATTATATAGGTAGATTTGAGACGTTTTCATAGAGAGTATTAAGGGGATTATGTTTTAGATTGTGTTTTACGCAAGAAGCAAAGGAGATAAGGAAGAAGACCGATTTAGCACACCGCAACGAAGAGGAAGCATATATTCTTGTGATTCTTGTTTCGTTGTAACGTTGGATGCTAGTTTTCTTGCTTTGACTTATTTACTCTTGTGACGTACTCTGTTTTAATATAATTAGTGTAGCTATTATTTTCTTGTGTTGTTTGTCATGATTTCATATGAACCCATAATGGCGATAAGTTCTATTATGGGCTAATCGTGATTATGGGGTTACAACGGATTTATTATGGAATTCTTTAGTTAATTGTTTAATACTTTAGTGTGTGATGATTGTATGATATCTAGTATTGGTTGTGCGTATTCGTCTTATGTGTGTCGCGAACATATAAGATAGGGTGTTAATCTCTTGTGAAGCGACGGTGGATCTTGAGATTTAGAACTTGCCATGCTAGCATAGGTTCATGTACGTTGAGCATGATTAGTGGGTAACTCTAACAGTTTTATTTGCCCTATGTAATCAAAAGAAATAACTTGTGCTTAAATCGTTGTGTTGTCAATTTCTGTAGACATATAGGAACTCAACATAATTGATGACTATTCAACTTCTATCTTAATTGTGGATGTTTGGTAGAATGGTATTAGTACAATGAAAGTTGGCTTTTATCAGTTTTGTGTTATTCGATTAATATCATCACTGTCAAATGCTAAAGGTAATAACAATGGCTATAGAAGGAAGTAATAATGAAGTTGTGATCTCATGAGTGTTTTATTATTGATAAATTGAAATGTTAGTTAAGTGGTTAATTGAGTAGTTAATTATAGTTAATATTTAATCAACAATTTTAAGTGTTATTATCTTAACATTGAGAAGTAATCATACATTGGTGAGTGAGTTTAATTAGACAATAAATTAGTCTGAGTCTCTGAGGGAACGAACTAGAAAGTATTCTATATTACTTGCGAACGCGTATACTTGCGTGAATATTAGTGCGTGTTTTCGCCCTAACAATTGCATACAGGAAGTTCAGGAAGGGAAAGAAGTTTTCCAGGAAAAGCATAAGTTCTGATAAGAAGAATTTCAGAAGATCTGAAGGCAGAGGAGGAAAGTCTGACAGAGGAGATTACACCAATGTTAAATGCTATAACTGTGGTGAGAAAGGCCACATATCTCCTGACTGCAAGAAGGTAAAGGGTGACAGAGGTAAGGCTCTTGTCACAAAGCAGAAAAGCTGGACAGACACTTCAGACTCTGAAAGTGAGGAGAACTATGCATTGATGGCAAATGCTGATAAAGAAAGTGCTGAGAGCAGTTCTGAAGCTGCTGAAACAAAGGTACCTCAGACTACTTATGCTTTTCATACTGATGATATTAATGATTTGAGAAGATATCTTAAAACCATGTTTGTTAGTTATAGAGATCAAACCTTAACATGTGAAAGATTAACTTCTGAAAATCTTGTTTTTAAGAAAAGAAATGATTTCTTAGAAAAAGAGTTAGTTATATTCCATCAAACTCAGAAGGATAGAGATGATGCTTTTTATGTTAGGGATGAAGTGCTAAAAATGAATGAATCTCTAAAAACTGAGTTAGAAAAGGAAAGAGAGATAATCAGGACTTGGACTAACTCTGGCAGAACAACTCAAAATTTTCTAAGTAGTGAAAATTGGAAAGAGGGCTTAGGTTATGGAGAGAATAAGAATGATAAAGGAACTGAAGAAATTAAGCCTGTTGTTAAGCAAAGGCCAAAGTTAAAACCTGTTAAGTTTGTAACTGTAAAGTCTGATAATGAGAAATCTGAAGTTAAAGAGGAATTAACTTCTGACAAACTAAAACAGGAAAAGACAGCTGAAGTAAACATAGGCTTAATGACAAAGAAGCAGCTTAAGCATAAGCTGAAAAATGTCAAGAATGCAAACAAGGAAAAATCACCTAGGAAAAATAGGAATGGAAAGGAAGGTGTGAATAAAAGCAATGATTATAAACCTGTTCCTGATGCTCCTAGGAAAACATGTCATAACTATGGAAGTTCTAACCATCTGGCTTCTTTTTGCAGGAAAAATAAGAATATTAACTCCTTACCTTCAAAATCAGGAGTTAAGAGTCAGTCAGTTAGATACAAACCACAAAATCCTTGTTTTCATTGTGGTAGTTTATGGCATTCCATTTATACTTGTAAGGAATATCATAGTTTGTACTATGATTATTATCAAATAAAACCTTCTTTGAAGAAAGTTTCCATTGTTCCTTCTAGTGTAAATTATGATTCAAAGTCTGATAATGTAAATTCTGATAAGAAAAATGTTAACATAAACTCTGATGCTAAATCCGCTGCAAATGTTAACAAACTTAATAAGGCCAAAGGATCCAAGAAAGTTTGGGTCCTTAAAACTAATAATTAGTGGTCTTTATGATTGCAGGGCAACAGGAAAAATATTCTAGTTCTGGACAGTGGATGTTCAGGACATATGACTGGAAATAAGGCCCTGCTATCAGACTTTGTGGAGAAAGCTGACCCAAGTGTTTCTTATGGAGATGGCAACATTGGAAAAACATTGGGATATGGCAATATCAATCTTGGGAATGTCATCATTAAAGAAGTAGCTCTGGTCTCAGGACTTAAACACAACCTACTAAGTATAAGTCAAATCTGTGACAGAGGTTATCATGTTGATTTCTTTGAAGAAGACTGTGAAGTTGTGAGTAAATCTAAAGGTAAAGTTGTTCTGAAAGGATACATACGTGGTAACATTTATGAAGCTAAGCTTTCAACAAGTACTGATGGCTCTGCAATCTGTCTGTTAAGTAGAGCATCAATTGAAGAAAGCTGGAATTGGCATAAGAAACTCTCTCATTTAAATTTCAACAATATAAATGAACTGGTCAAGAAAGATCTTGTGAGAGGATTGCCAAACACAGTATTTGCTCCTGATGGTCTTTGTGATTCATGTCAGAAAGCCAAACAAAGAAAATCTTCATTCAAGAGCAAGACTGAATCATCAATTCTTGAGCCTTATCATCTTATACATGTTGATCTATTTGGTCCAGTAAATGTCATGTCTATTGCAAAGAAGAAGTATGCGTTGGTCATAGTGGATGAGTTCACCAGATACACATGGGTGTATTTCTTGCACACAAAAAGTGAAACTGCATCTATCTTGATTGAACATGTCAAACAGCTGGATAAAATGGTCAAAGATTCTGTGAAAATTTTAAGGAGTGATAATGGCACTGAGTTCAAGAATTTGATAATGGAAGAGTTCTGCAAAAGCCATGGAATAAAGCAGGAATTTTCTGCTCCTGGAACTCCACAGCAAAATAGAGTTGTTGAAAGGAAGAATAGAACTCTCATTGAAGCTGCACGTACAATGCTTGAAGAAGCAAAGCTTCCAACCTATTTCTGGGCTGAAACTGTACAGACTGCTTGTTTTACTCAAAATGCCACACTCATTAACAAGCATGGAAAAACACCATATGAGATGGTGAAGAAAAAGAAGCCAAATCTGAAATATTTTCATGTATTTGGATGCAAGTGTTTTGTTCTCAAGACTCATCCTGAACAGCTATCAAAGTTTGATCTAAAAGCTGATGAAGGAATCTTTGTTGGATATCCACTTTCCACAAAAGCCTTCAGAGTCTATAATTTGAGAACAAAAGTGGTCGTGGAATCTATCAATGTCTCTTTTGATGACAAGAAGATCACTGGTCTTAAAGATTTCGTTGACCATGATCAGCTGAGATTTGAAAATGAAGACTCATATTCTGATACTGAAAATCCTGACAGTCTAAGTCCTGATACTACAAACTCTGACGGATTAAACTCTGATGTTATTGAAACTGTGGTGACTACGTTAAAGGAAGATGCACCTATGCAGGGGGAGCATACTCAAGATCCTACCACATCTCAAGAAACATCAGAACATGCATCTGGCTCTTCAAGTTCTGATTCGTCAAGTTCTGATAAGCCAAGTTCTGATAGTGCTGAAAATCTAAATACTGAAGAATCCAACTCAGAGAGCATAGTTTCAGGGGGAGCATCAGAAAATGAAAATGAAGATAGCATGGATCATGGGGGAGCATCCAGTTCTAGAGAAAACCTTCCATCTGCAAGGAAGTGGACAAAATCACATACACCTGATTTGATAATTGGAAATCCTGATGCATGTGTCAGAACTAGAACAGGTACTTTAAATGAGTGTCTATACAATTCTTTTCTCTCTCAGACTGAGCCAAAGAAAGTGGAAGAAGCTCTTCAAGATGCTGATTGGGTGCAAGCAATGCAGGAAGAGTTGAATGAATTTGAAAGAAACAAAGTCTGGACCCTAGTGCCAAGACCAAAGAATAGATCTGTTGTTGGTACAAAGTGGGTATTCAGAAAGAAAACTGACAGTGATGGCATAATTACAAGGAATAAGGCAAGGCTGGTTGCAAAAGGATATTCTCAACAGGAGGGAATTGATTATGATGAAACATTTGCACCAGTTGCTAGGTTAGAAGCCATAAGGATATTTTTGGCTTATGCTGCTCACAAAAAGTTTACTGTCTTTCAAATGGATGTGAAAAGTGCTTTTCTCAATGGAGAATTGGAGGAAGAGGTATATGTTGAACAACCTCCAAGTTTTGTAGATACCAAACATCCAGATTATGTCTACAGACTTGACAAAGCACTTTATGGACTTAAGCAAGCTCCTAGAGCATGGTATGAGACTTTAGCTCAGTTTCTTCTGGAAAGTGGATTAAACAGAGGGACAATAGACAAAACACTGTTCTACCTCAACCATGGAAAGGACTTACTTCTGGTCCAGATTTATGTTGATGATATCATTTTTGGATCTACAAATGACAAACTTTGCAAGAAGTTTGCCAAACTAATGCAGTCAAGATATCAGATGAGTATGATGGGGGAACTTAGCTATTTTCTGGGCCTTCAAGTCAAGCAGAATGAGGAAGGCACTTTTATTTGTCAAACCAAGTACACCAGAAACTTGCTAAAGAAATTTGGAATGCAAGATTGTTCAAGTGCATCCACTTCAATGGCCACTGCAACAAAACTGGATAAGGATACCGGTAAATCAGTAGATATTACTGACTACAGAGGTATGATCGGCTCTCTACTCTATCTAATTGCTAGTAGACCTGATATCATGTATGCTACCTGTCTTTGTGCAAGATTTCAAGCAGATCCAAGAGAACCTCACTTAACAGCTGTAAAAAGAATCTTTAAGTATCTTAAAGGAACAGCTGCTCTGGGATTATGGTATCCTAGAGAATCAGGTTTTAAACTAATCGGTTACTCAGATGCAGATTTTGCAGGTTGCAAAATTGACAGGAAAAGCACAAGTGGAAGCTGCCAATTTCTTGGAGGCAGATTGGTTTCTTGGTACAGCAAGAAACAAAAGTCAATTTCCACATCAACTGCAGAAGCAGAGTATATTGCTGCAGGAAGCTGTTGTGCACAGATTCTTTGGATGAAGAATCAGTTACTGGATTATGGGTTAATATATTTCAAAATCCCTATTTAGTGTGATAATCAAAGTGCTATTGCTATGACAGGAAATCCAGTTCAACACTCTATGACAAAGCACATCAGCATCAGGTACCACTTCATCAGGGAACATGTGGATGAAGGCACAGTGGAATTGCATTTTGTTCCTACAGATCAACAGTTGGCAGATATCTTCACAAAACCATTATGTGAAGCTACTTTTACAAGATTGGTAAATGAACTTGGAATGGTTTCAGGTTCTTTCTCTAAATCTGCTTAGACTTGTTTTGTGTTATCAGACTTTATGCTCAGTATTTACAGAATTAATCTCATTGTATATTCTGTGCTTAATTGATAAATGTCCTTAAGTACTGACTGTTGTCTGATATATGTTTCTAAACTCTGATAAGTGATATGTTTGTCCTAGTACCTATTCAATCCTATGAGGATAACTGTGCTAGATAACTGACCTAGTAGTCTTCAATAAACAAATGATTCCATGGAAGAAGTAATGATTTTAGTGGAAATCTTATGACACTAGCAAATTCTGATATTTGAGCTTAGTTAAGTTTACTTTGTATATCTTATTACTAAGTCACAAATTAGAATAATGCTACTCCTCTGTTAAGTTCTGATACTAGTAAAACTGCTGAATGTACTAAGTGCTGATAAACCTCACTTATCAAAAGAAAAAGCAAAAAGATTAAAGAATAAAATCAGGTACTCCTTTGAGATATAGAGTAAAAATGTGGAAGGGACGACCCAAGTGCATTGCTGGTATTAAGTAAATATGCATTAGAAAAGCAAAATATTTTCTTGGTGACTTTTCACACTCTATGATTACTGGAGAAATACTCTGATAATAGCATAAATTCTGATAAACAGTCGTGACTCACTTACACTGAGAAGCCACTGTAAAATAGAATTTCAAAAGATGCATAAAATGAGCACAAAACAGTTGAGGTGGACTCAAGCATGAACTCATTCATCAGTAGGTTTCAGGACAATGACAGATCTTTAGCAAAATTTTAGTTATGCCTTATTTCTCAGATGTACTGAAGTGAATCAGACTTTACTCTTTGTCTGTTTTTTTGCTTAATGCACACACTAATCACTCCATCTGAATGATGAAAATTTCTGTGGTGGTCTATGTCATTTTCGATAAACAGTCAGTGTGTCCTTATTGCACAAATTCTGAGGACAAGTTCTAAGTTACACGTTCTGATGATTAAGTTCTGACGTCCATAACTCAGAACTTGTATGAGGATTTACTAAGATGGGCATTCCTTTTTCGAGTTAAGAAATTATGTTCTGATGACTGTTAAGTTCTGGTATAGGTCTAAGTTCTGATTTCTCAGTCTAATCCTTTACTTGGCTTATCTTTGAATAAAATTTGATAACAGTCTCAGTTTGTACTCAAAATATGTTGAAGTGGAAGATTAATAGTCACTATCATTAGGATTAATGGTTTTGTACTTAAACAGTCCACTGTTTCTTGTGTCTTGTGCGGTCTAGACCATGATTCCTCTTTCCAATGACTGTTATTCTTTTTCAAAGTCTAGGGAGACGAGGTAGAATTAATTCTACCTGTCAGCATTAAATATCTTTGCGTCTCTTGGCATTCTCTTGCCTATATAAGCAACCACTTCACATCAGTCTTTCCATCATATTCTTCTCACACACTTATCCTCCTTCTACTGTCAAAAACACAATGGTTCGATACAACATGTTTTTGAACACACAAACCTTCACAATGGAGCTCAGTTGTGCCGAGTGGCAGCAGGAGTGGCATATAACAGCCATTCCTGAGGAGATCTGGGAATCTGTCTCACAGGAGGTGCTGGCTCACCTTCTATTCTTCGAGATGGATTACCATCGCCATCTGGAGCGCCTGGAGGAGGAAAGGCGGGAAGCTATCCGTCAGCAAGAGCGAATCATACGACTCGCCATCTTGTTCGTCGAAGATAGGAAGAGGAAGATGACTTAATCTTGTCTTCTTCCTGTTCTTCTTCATCCTCATCTTTGTCAGGCTTCTTAGCCAGGACTAAAGCTGTTGATGTTAGGATTAGAAGCTTAGGGAAAATCTTGTATAAGTATTGATATAATTTCCATTTCATAAATGTATTGACTTGATATATTAATGAAAACTGTTTTTACTTCAAGATTGTGTCTCTGAGTTATTTTATCTTGTGTTGATAAATCCTGATTGATATTCTGATGACCATTAAATTGTACTTTTAGTTAAGTTCTGATTCTCTTTTAGCACTTATTCATCGACATTATCTCGGTCATTTTTAACATGATTTATTTTCAGAATATTAATGTTGTAGTGACAAATAATTCAATCAGTGATAACGGGTTAAAATTTGAATTGTTTCCCTTGATAAATGGAACAGTTTTTCCTTAAAACTCGGCAAATGGGTAAGTCATGATTACTGTTTTCTCGAGCCCAATAACTATCCGTTATTACTGCATGTCTGACAGGTGTCCAACGGTAATATTTTTTTTATAAGTACAGCAGAGAGAAGATTTCTTTAATCTTTTTAATTTCTTCATCTTTTATCTCTCTTCTTACTTTTACTCTCCTTCACTTTACTATTTCCGTTGTTTTTATACAGATATTATATCAAACACCTATCAGGCATACTTAATTCTCAATTTTTTTTTCATATGGCACCAAAGGATTTAATCATTGATGGAGCAAAGTTTGTTCCAAAAAACTATGCTGCAATTCTTGATCATGCTGACGCTCCGTCTGAATTGTACTTTGTGCAAGATCTTCTTGCACATAGTGAGGTTGGGTACGCCTTAACTCAGCCTGAACTATTTTCAAGTCAACAAGTTCTGAGGTTCTGGAGGACTGGCGTTTTTGATGATGGTGGTAACCGTGGAACTCCCAGTATTATCTTCCAAGTGGGTGATTCATCTTTTGTAGTCACTCCTGGTACATTACGCAGGGCTTTACATCTTTCAGAGGATTGTACTTTCTCCGTTCCAGAGGACTCAGCCCTTCGGGAGTTTATGGCTGAATTGGGATATGAAAAGAGTCTGACGAAACTTGGACAGTTGAAACGGGCTAATATCAGAAGAGAATGGAGTTTCTTCTTTGATTGCATCACCAAAGCTTTTGGCAATAAATGTTCGAATTTTGATGCTATTCCCATTATGAGTCAGCACATCGGGTATGCAATTATCAATCAAACTCATTTTGATTTTGCAACTGCTTTAATTGGTTTTATTGGGGATAGGATGACAGAGGATCGAGATGTTGTTTATTTTGCTAGATTCTGTCAACTTATTTACACTTATTGTACTGATGAACCTCAGTTAGTCAGCACCCGAACCCCATCTTTTAAGGTTGCAAAAAGGTACTTTAACGACCTGATAAATGCTGATACTAAGAAATCAATGGTGAGATCATTACAGATTCCTCAGTCTGTGAAACAGATTCTGGTAAATGCTGATCCTGCTACTTACACATCTGTTTACTCAAATGTTCAATCAACTCACCATAACCAAAATCCATCAACTTCAGTACCTACCTCTCATTCTACTCAACCTACCCTCAGAACTTATCTCAAATCCTATCTCTCCACTTCACAGACTGCTCAACCTTCTTCTTCAGCACCTACTGTGAAGCCTACATCCTCTAGGCCAAAGAGAACAAAGACTGTTCCTCAAACACCTCAAAAGAGGAGGAGAATTACTTTGAGAGATGAATCAGATTCTGAGGATCAGATTCCTTCTTCAGAACCTGTGGTAGATGAAGCTGAGAAGGCAACTTCTCAGAAGGATTCTGCAATTGGGGGTTCTAGGCTTCTCAAGAGGCTTAGACGTATGACAGTTCCTGAAACTCCCAAGGAATCCAAATCAACAAGGAAGTACAAGAAACAGAGGGCACACAGGCCAGTTTCAGATGATGAGGAGGAAGCAGCTAAGGAAGGGGATCAGGAATCTCTGATCTCACAAGACAAGGAATTTGCTCCAGTCACTTCTTCTCCATCAACTCCATCTCAGGAAGCTGTATCTGACAAGGCTAATTCACCTTCTGTGTCTCTTGTTGATCCAGGCACAAGTGCTGAAATTGATATTCAGAACCTGGTTGTGCCTGAAATACTTTTCTTAGAAGCTCCAACAGCAAATAATACCTCTCCAACACCTGTTATTGATGCTGTTCAAACTCCAGAGTTATCAACAACACCTTCTCTGCATCAAGATGCTGATGATCAGATTTTAGGTGAGCATCAGGATATGGCTGTTGATCAGAACTTAGTATCAGATCAGCAATTAGAGGATGTTGAAGCCTCCATTGCTACTCACACTGTTGTCTTATCAGAAGATACTGATTCTCTAAGTTCTGATGCTGCAAATGTTGGAGATACTGGTAAGGCTGCTACAACTGTAGATGCTGATGAAGCAGGTCCTTCAGGACATACTCCTCCACTGACTCTTCCTAAGTCTGAACTGGTAAAGGAGTTTGTTATCAGGGATGCACCAGTACCTTGGAGTGAAACTCCTGCAGGTCAGGAGTGGACTAAGGAATGGAACTCAGTTTTATGTGTTCCAAATGCTTTACATCTTGCTGAGCACTTGACTAAAGCTGATGAAATGTTAAATTCTGATGATTTTAAAACCCAGCTTAGAGTCACTGCATTGAGTACTAAACATCTACAAGGTCTTCATTCCAACACTCATGCAGAGCTACACAAGATTCAGGAGAACTTTATCAAACAGTAACAAGTTTGGAAAATTGATAAGAAAAAGTTCTTCCAACCTACCATTGACAGGGTTGCTTATATTGAGAAAACTCAAGAGAAGCAACAAGCTCAGATTGATCAAATTCTGACAAATCAAGCTTCTCAGCAATCGCAACTTACTGAAATCCAGACCTCAGTGGAACTACTTATCTCTCTTTTATTACCTGATGATGCCAAAAAGGGGGAGAAGGTAATTAAGTCCAAATGCAAAACCAACAAGACACTGCAAGGAAAGGATGATGGAAAAGATGACCAAGGAACCTCTGGAATGGGTAGTGGTCATAGTCAAGGTAGAAGGTTTACATCAAGACAAGCTAGTCACAGAACAAGTTCTGATACTGGGAAAAGAATAAGTTTTGCTGCTGGTAAAAGGATAAGTTCTGATGAACTTCTAGATCTTGATGAGGAAATGTCAAGACAGTTATTTCTTCAAGAAAATCCAGGGATGGACTTGGAAAGTTTAAAGGAAGAAGAAGCCAGACTTAAATTAGAGAAAGTCACATCTAAATCTGAAGCTTCTGGTAAAAAGTTACTTCCAAAACCTAAAGGCATTGTGATCAAAGAAAGGATACATACTGAAGAAACTTTGGCTAGATCACAACCACAGATAGATCCAAGATCCAAGGGTAAAGAAAAGGTTGGTGAACCTATCAAGCCTTATGTACCTCCTGAGGAAGAAGAAATTACTGATGGAAAAGATGATCTTGCTCTTACTTCAAGAAAAGTTCTTAAAACAACCTCTGACATGGCTCAAGTTGTTCAGAGTCAAGAAATTGTAAGTTCTGATATTCAGAAGAAGCAAGTAACCTCTGACAGTGCTCAAGTTAACTTGATATCAGAAAATAGATCTAAAACACTCCTACCAGGATTCACTAAAGCAAAACAGACTCAATCTTTGAAGACTACTCCAAGTGGTTTTGAAGCAAGAGTAGTTACTGGAAAGGAAGCTAGAGATAAAACTTGATTGGGAAGTGCTGATGAAAGAAGAGTACACAACACTATCGATGATCCAACTTCCTTGAGTGAACCAGGTATTGGAGCAACTCCTGAGAGATTGAATCAACTGGAATCTGTACAGATGGTTTACCATACCTACTTGAAAGAATACATCATGTTGTATTTCATGACAGATGGTAGGGTTTATCATATAAGACAAAATGCCATTCCTTTAAAGTATTTTGAAGAATTGGAGCATGTACTTTTCTTACTTCAAGCGGATGACAGAATAACAGAGACTGCTGCAAACTACTTAAAAGAACAGATTCAGAGACAGAAAAGGCTTTATTCTGTTAAGTCTGACAACAGATATGTTCCAAAGTACAGAGATCACAATGGTGATATTGTTGATATGAAGCCTAATACTGCACAGATCAGAACGTATCTTGGTATTAAGGGACTTGAATTCAATCTTGAATCTGACAAAGCTTATGTCATAAGACTAGATCAGGAGTTAAGGAAAGCAAAGATTAATGATCTCAGAGCTGCAATCTTTCAAACTGGTGAAGATACTGCAGAGCTTAAAGGTGTTAAAAGGAGAATGATTGATGAACTAAGATATGCTGAGAAATGTTTGTTGAAGAACTATCTCAGAACAACTCCTGACATCAGAGAGATCAAAAGATGATGAAGCCAAGTCGAAGATATACAACTGCTTAAATTCTGATATTTATACAGATTGAAGTTGTTATCAGAAGTTGAAATTGGTAAAACTTTAAGGACTGTAAGTTGTAGTTATCTAGTCTATTTCTCATGCATTTGTACTTAATGTTATTGACATCATCAAATATCTGTTTAGCTTGTATATTTTGTTAATTTACAAGTTGGGGGAGGTTGTTAGATATATTTGATAATGTCATGGCTAATATGTTTTATGTTTAGCTTTCAGATCTTACGTGAACAGGATAAATCAGTGCTTAACTGTTGATCAGTACTTATACTGGAAGTCAGGACTTAAGGATATCAGTACTTATATTATCAGGAGATAATCATCAGAAGATAGATATCCGAACTTAAGTGCTGGGGGAAAATCAGATAAGGACAGTAGCTGATTAAAGGAAAGAAGATCGAGATAAACATAAGAAGAGATATGCCTGAAGAAGGAATTCCGTGAAGAATGGAATACTTGGAATAGAAGATATCTGATTGATATATTTTAGGAAGCAGAATTATATTCCATATCAATTAGCGATTATCTTGTAACTGTGTAGTATATAAACACAGGCATAGGGTTTACACTATAAGTGTTATCATTATCGAAGTTATTATTCTATATAACCCTAGAAGCTCTCGTGATATTTGTTCATCACTGAGAGGTAACAGTTCTATACTGTAACAGAGCTTATTGTTTCAATAAAGTTTGTTTTCTGTTACTTAAGTTCTTTAAGTTCGATTTGAGTGTACTATACACTGTATTCACCCCCTCTACAGTGTGTGTGTGACCTAACAGTATAATATATGAAATTGAATGCTGATATCTTTTTGATAGATAATTGGTATTTAATTCATTGATATCTTATTTTAATATTTAAAATAGGATGTAACATAATTATTGGTATCTAAAGTACTTAACAAGTATCATTCAATGATATATTTAAAATAGGATGTAACATAATTATGACTCAGATTCATCTGAAGAGTCTAACAAGGATGGGTATTTGCAAACTCCCATTGTACCACCTATGACCTCCTTAAGGATGGCTAAGGTGATTTTCCTTGCATGTACAACTAGATTTTGGTGCTACGAGAGGAGTGATACACTTGTGAGAATGAATGTAAACACGAGTGGAGAGAAGAGTGAACACTTGTGAGGTACACGAAACAGAATCACACACTCACAGTGAGGAAGAAAGAGAAACATCATATCCCATTCCCTATCCCTAAACATTGTTCTTGATACTTCGGGTCTCGAATCTGTTTATGATTGGAACCTAAATCTTAGGGACCTAACATTTATAGATTGGATTAGAATGCTTCGGGACCTAACCAGTTGGGAGCTAACAATTGGTAACAATTGGTAATCTCATAGTTGGGCGGTATAAGGAGTTGGGAATATTGGTCAACATGACGATCAACTATGAAGCCATTTCTACAGAATTTAAAGGGACATGGTTGATCAGACTATGACTTGTTATTTCTTTTCCAACCAAGTAAAATATGATAACTCCTTTAGACAACAGCTGTTAGTCGCTAAACACGCGCTAAAATTCACGCAGGTATAAGCGTTCGCAAGTTGTATAAGATATAAATCAGATTCGTTTCCACAGAGACTGGTTTAGGTTAACTTTGTAATTTATGCACTTATACAACAATAATATGGTTATTATTCAATGCTAAGGCGAATAACAATTTGGGTTTTGATTATACTACGATCATCTATTGACAATTATACTAGAGAACATTAACTAAAGAGATTAAGAGAGTTAAATAATATATAACACAAACATGGAATTCTAACTTCATTAAGTACTTCATTCAATAGCATTTCTGTTCTTAACCTTAGCATGTAATGGTGATAACACTAATCAGATAACATGAAACCGATAATCACCAAATTTCATTGCACAAATACCAAACTACCAGACATCCACAAAAGAGATAGAAGCTGAATAGACAACAATTATATTGAGACCCTATATGTCTATAGAATTTGACAACATAATGGTTTAGTACACAAGTTATCTATCGTGATTATATAGGGCAAGTAAGATGGTTAAAATTACCTACAAATCATGCATAACAATAACACATGAACCTATGCTAGCATGACAAGTTCTAAATCCTTAAATTCACTGTCGCTTCATTAAGAATTAACATGCTATCTTATAAGTTCGCGACTCTCGTAAGACGAATAAGCACAACCAATACTAGGTTATCATACAATCACCACACAATAAGGCATCGAAACAAATCAACTAAAGAAATCCATAAATAAATCTGCTAGAACCCCACAAAAACGATTAGCCCATAATCGGACTCATCATCAACGTGGGTTCCGATGAAAGCATGGTATAATAAACGTAGTCTTTATAAATAACTAATAAACAAAGTACGTAATCCAGAGTATTAGGTTCAAAAAAACAGGAAACAAGAATCCAAGATTATAACTTAGAACAAAGATTGACAAGAATAAATTAGATTTTCTTTGCCTTCGTTGAATTGTGATATAGGTATTCTTGTCATCTTCTCCTTCAGCTCCTTTACGTCACTCTATGAAAAACGTCTCTTATTTAAGTATATATAGCATCCCATACAAAGTAGAAGTCCTCCAACTAGAAGCCAAGCACAATCAGGATATTAACATCCTGACCCGGCGCAGCCGCGAGCTTGATCAGCGCGGGCGTGCTGTGTCTCTGAAGATTGGGCGCAGGCGCGCGCTATGACAGCATGGGCGCGCGCTATGACAGCGTGGGCGCGCGCTATGACAGCGCGGGCGCGATGGCCTCCTAGATAAAATTATGATTTCTTTCTTTTCTTGCTGCAATGAGTTGGCTTCTCGAGCTTTATTCCTTGGACCCCATCCTAACACCATATTAGCACCAAAATAATGCTAATTCACCTGAATTCCGGATTAGTGCCTGAAATGCAAAAACACTAGAAAACACATTAAAACACCAACAACTTGAGTACAAATACACCAATTCAAATATTAATGGAGCGTTACAAAGTGTCATAAATGCCACTCAACATACCCCCAAACTTGAATCGATGTTTGTCCTCAAGCATAAACAGACTCAAAGAACAAGAAATAAAAATGCATGAATGCAACTAAATGAATGCAACGATCCCCATAGAATAACTAAACCAATCAACCAGCAACATTTCAACAACTGCAGTTATTTGCATAAAGATCAATCAAACCTTATAAATCAACCTACAAACTAGAGACGTGCGTGTGTGCAAATGCTTACAGATATACTATCGCAACTAGATCAATATCATGACTCACTACTCATCAATGCAATTGCATGGTTATTGATAAAATAAAAGCTAGACTCAAAATAAATTATAATACTTCAATTCTTATAATGGAGTTTTATATGGATTTATGCTTTTATTCACAACAAGACAACACAAATATGCTTATTTGACCGTGCAATGAGTGAGGTCCACAAAAGATTTATACAATAGTACCCATGTAGCGAGCGTTAGGTTAGCGGATCCCAGACTATAAAAGCCTTAGGTCACTAGGCACAAAGTCCCCTAAGAACTTAATAACTCGAGTACTAAAGGGCCCACTCGTGATCAACTATACATAACACTTATATTTTTTTTCTCTTTTTTTTTTCTTTTTTTTTTCTTTTTCACAAATTTCTGAACGAGTACGTTTCGCTCCATCTCGTTCAACCCTAGACTACTCATATAAATATGAGCCGGCTACTAGCCAATTGACACATAGCCACAATAACTAGCAATGAAATTCAATTTCTCCAATTTTTTAAAAATCCGTGTTATTTTATCATTAAGAGAATATCTTAAATTCTAAATATAAACAAGCGATTAAACCTCAACAAACAACAAACCATGATCATGATCTAGCACTCAAGTAACCTATAAGACTTAGTGAAATATAATTGTCTCTAGCATGCAAATCAATTCGACAAGACTTAACATCACTAAATACGACACCACTACACTAGCATCGATATCACATGTCAATCGGAAAAAATCATCTAAGGGATCATATTATTATGCAAATGCATGAACTATATGAACAAACTATCATAAAAACTACAAAAATAATAAAAAAAACTACATGGAAAAATATACAACTATATGCACTAAAATATCATGAATATGCAAACTATATGCGACTCCCACAAAACATATTCCTTCAACTACTACCCCCAAACTTAAAATTTTCACTGTCCTTAGTAAAGGTAATAGTAAGTAATCAGGCATACCTACTCGGAATCAGGATCCTCACCCCCAACGGGTGGAGTGTCAGGCGTGTCTGGAGGTGGATACACAGAGTCCTCACCAAATACTGGCCACTGGATGTCAACACCTATGGCTCTGAATGCAATCATTAGTGCCTGGGTGAGATCACGTGCAAACCGACTATGGATGTCATGCATCGCATCCATCCTCCTCGCTAGATGCCTATACTGTGTCGTGATCAAACCAACTCTAACATCCGCTCCTGCTTCCTCATGTTCCTGCTGTGATGGACCGGCCTCCTCACCTAGCTGAGATCTCCAAGCAGTCCTGCTCGACTGAGCTACCCCAGCAACTGGCCTCCCACCAGGCAGATGGTCAAAAGAATAACCAATCCCCTTCAAATCAGGTTTGCCTCCATCCCACTTATGCATCGTAGACAAAATGGTGCTGTCAATCGGAGCACTCGGAATCTGGAGCTGCTCGTGTGCTGGCCAATGAACACCAATTGCCACACACAGCTTCGTCACAACAGACGCATAGGGTATTGAATCCATAGTACCCCCTCTCAAGAATCTCAGAATACCCTGGTAGATCACCATCTCAAGGTCCACATAGTCACCCTGAAGAATCCCCCACAATAGTCGCGCACTCTTGAACTTCCAATGAGTCTCCGGCACACACAGAGTAGGTACTATCAAATCCAAATCAAAGTCCTCTGGAGTCCTATCATTCCAGGTGTCCTGACCGGGCTTCCTCGCGGGCTGCTCAATCACCCACCTTATCACATCCGCACTATACTCCACCGTCATCCCCCTAACCATAGTCAGGGCCGACCTTGGCCAGGTGCAACCAATGCTCCAACACTAGGCCCACTGGACTAGGGGGCCAAATTTTTTTTTCACCTGTATATGTATTGATATAGGTGTACAGGAGGTGAAGGGTTTTTTTTAGTTTTACAAAATAGAGACACGTAACTGGTTATACATATAGTCAGTTGATCACTTCATTAATCACCACATACCACTTCATCACTTTATTGATCAATACTTCAGAGAATCAAAGCCCAAAGGTATGCTCTTTTCGTATAACTTTCTTTTCTACTTTTTTATGTAAGTATATATAAATATAATTATATGTAATCTTAAAATTATAGTAGATAAATTGTAATCACAAGAATAGACAATTTTTGTGATTTTTTTGCAGTTTGGGAACTTGTAGGAGGATTGGATCAGAATTGAAGATTTTGACACTACTACACTACTTGTTCATCCTTTTTCCAGGTTCCATTTTACCTCTGCTCTATTGATTTTCTTGTTGTTTTGGTTGAAAAAATGTCGACTAAAAAGTATCTAAGTGGTAATGAGGTAATGAGAAATGGAAAAGAAAAAAGGAGGAAGAAGAAAAATTAAAACCATTACAGGGATCTCTTCAGAAACTTTGGAAGAAAGCTAAACCACCAAGTAATTCTATAGAAAAAGAACATGAAGTTATAGAAACAGAAGTTTCTAATGTTGTAGAAATTTTTGCGGAAGATGAGGATGTAGTTAACGAAGGCGTGAAAACAATGTGATTGAAGAAGAAACTGATGTGCCTGAAAATATGGATAATGAAAATAGGGAAGAAACTAATCCTAGTGAATCTGGTTCTCTATCTTTGAATATTTATGATCCTAGAGTGTGGGATGGATTGGATAGTAAAATGAGGGATTTGCTTATTGAAAATGGTCCAATTAGAGAAACTAATATAAAATTTCCTAAGGATAAATGCAGTAGAGGGTTTTCGACATACTATTTTGATCAGAAACTAAGAAGTGGAGAACTTGCTGACAGAAAATGGTTAGTTTACCCGAAAGAATTAAATAAGGTGTTCTGTTTTTGTTGTAAAGTAGTAAGAAAGGCTCGTGCAAAAAGTAATTTCGAAAGTGTTGGGGTAGATGATTGGGTGCATTTAGGTGAAAAGCTTAAGCAACACGAAGATAGTCTTGAACATCTTATTAACCTTAGAGCATGGGCTGAACTGCAAGTTAGATTGAAAACAGATCAAACTACTGACAAGGATTTGCAGGAACAAATAAAAAAAGATAATGAACACTGGAAGCAAGTTATGATCAGAATAATTGCTATTGTTAAACGCCTTGCAATGAATAATTTGGCATATCGTGGGACAACTGAAAAAATATTTGAAGATTCAAATGGTAATTTTCTGGGTTTTCTTGAGTCTATATCTGAGTTTGATCAAGTAATGAAACACCATTTTAGACTCATTCAGAACAAGGACATTCATTATCATTATCTTAGTCATAAAATACAAAATGACTTGATAGTAACCTTGGCATCAAGTGTAAAAAGTACAATAATAAAGAAAATCAAGGATGCTAAATATTTTTCTGTGATTTTTGATTGCACTCCTGATGCAAGCCGTATGGAGCAAATGACTTTGGTAATCAGATGTGTTGATGTTGCGAGTTATCCAATAAAAATAGAAGAGTATTTTTTAGAGTTTCTGAATGTGGAAGATACTTCTGGGTTGGGTCTTTTTGGTGTGTTAGAAGTTGCTCTTGATTCTCTTGATTTAAATATCAATGATGTGAGGGGGCAAGGGTATGATAATGGTTCCAATATGAGAGGAAAACATCAAGGTGTTTAGAAAAGATTACTTGATGTTAATCCTAGAGCTTTTTATATGCATTGTGGTTGTCATTCTCCTAATTTGGAACTTTCTGATATGGCAAACTCTTGTGTGAAAGGAAAATCATTTTTTGGAGCATATCAAGCTATATATAATGTGTTTGCTAATTCTACTAAGAGATGGAATATTTTGCTTGAATATGTTGATGACTTGACATTAAAATCTTTATGTGTGACAAGATGGGAAAGTTGCATTGAAAGTGTGAAAGCAATAAGATATCAAGCTCCTAAAATAAGAGATGCTTTAATGAAATTAGCTGAAGTCTTTGATGATCCAAAAATATGTTGGGATGCTGGAAAGCTAGCCTTGAATGAATTTTCAAGTTTTGAATTTCTATTGAGTTTGATTATCTGGCATAAAATATTGTATAAAATTAATCTGGTGAGTAAAAACTTGCAATCTGAGGATATGCGTCTTGATGTTGCTATTGCAAGTTTAAAAGGGCTAGTTTCTTTCTTTGAAAAATATAGAGAAAATGGGTTTATGTCAGCCATGGTTGATGCTAAAGAGCTTGCTATTGAAATGGATATTGAACCTATGTTTTTGATAAAGCGTAGGATTAAAAGAAACAGACAGTTTGATGATAACCCTGACACGGAAAGAGAACAATGATCTGCCTTGGAAAATTATAGAACAGATTACTTTATCGTTCTTGTTGATATGGCACTCTCTCAACTGAAGATTAGATTTGAACAAATGGAACTTTTCGAGTCTGTGATTGGTTTTTTGTTTGATGCATCCCGATTGATCTCTTTAGATGATGAAGGCTTGAAAGTTTGTTGTCTGACACTTGAAAAGTCCTTGACACATGGTGATGATTGTGATATTGATGCAAAGCATTTACTTTCAGAATTATAAATCTTACAGGAGATGCTTCCTACTGCAGCATATGAGTATGAAATACCATGGAATTCTCTTAAAATTTTGGAATTCGTGAAGAAGATGGACATGTTTCCAAATGTTTTGGTTGCTTATAGGGTTTTATTAACTATACCTATTACAGTGGCATCTGCGGAGTGGAGCTTTTCAAAGTTAAAGTTAATCAAATCTTATTTGCAGACAAGTATGAGTCAAGATAGGTTGAATGGATTAGCACTTTTGAGTATAGAAAAAAAGATGTTGAAAAATATCGATGTTGAGCATATAATTGATGATTTTGCCTCAAAAAATGCAAGGAGAGATCTTTTTAGATGAAAATTGACATTTGTCGATTTTTTTGTAATTAATATATTATCACGTACTCTTTTGCTATATTGAACTATAAATTCTGCTGTCCTTTCATTTTAATAAGTATTTTAGCAAATTTTTTGATATAAGGGCCCCGAATTTGATTTTCGCACTAGGACTACTTAACCCCAGGGCCGGCCCTGACCATAGTGAAACCATTATTCACCGCCTTTGCATTAGCATAGAACTCACGAACAACACTCATGGGCACAGCAACGGGTGCCTCGCAAAAAAGCAACCCAGCCCATCTTCAAGATCATCTCAAACAACTTACCATCCTTACCCGATGGCATAAAACCTCGCTCCTTTGCTATAGGCTTTAAGAGAAGCCTCGTATACTCTACTTCAGCCTCGGGAGTCGAAAACCTCAGCCTCACACCACTTGCACTCGAAGAATCAGTTGTGACGATGCTTACTTGAGTTCTTTGTCTTTTGGGTGCCATTAGGATTGAATAAGAGAGAATAAAAGATAAGTGTTTGAGAGAGATTTGTGTTTGAGAATTTGAGAAGTGGTGGAGAAGTTTGTGTATGAGCGTATGTATATATAGGAGATGAGAAGAGAATTAGATATGGAATAGAAGTGGGAATTGATTATAGGAATAGTGGGAATTATGGGTTTGATTTGGAGAGGGAAATTTGGGATGTTGAAGAGTAAAATTCGGGTAGAAATTGATTTTTAAAAGAAGTCCCCGATTTTCTCTTCATAACTGCTGTTTTTTTCTAAATCAGGACCCCAGCGTGGCCGCGCACTAGAGCAGCGTGGGCCTGCTCATCTTCCACAAAATCAGCGTGGTCGCGCACTAGATCAGCGCGGGGGCGCCGTGTCTTTGTAAATTCAACGCGGGTGCGCATGGCTTCTGAAGTTGGCCCTGAATTTTTCTGTTTTTCTGATTTTTTTATGATCTTCTCTTTTCTTCTTACTTCCTCTACTTACTAATGTACAACAAACTTGGGTTGCCTCCCAAGAAGCGCTTGCTTTACGTCATTAGCTTGACGTAGAAACTCGAGATTAAACGGACAATAAAATGACAATAACCACCTCGCGATTTGCCATGTCACCATAGTAATGCTTTAACCTCTAACCATTTACCTTGAATGTTTGGCCCGGATCATTCTAAAAAATCTCCGCCGCTCCATGTGAAAACACAATTTTGACCACAAACGGCCCTGACCACCTTGACTTCAACTTTCCAGGAAAAAGATGGAGACGAGAGTTGAACAAGGGAACTTGTTGCCCGGGCACAAATGATTTGAGCACTAGACCCCTCGTGCCACATCTTGACTTTCTTCTTATACATTTTGTTGTTTTCATATGCTTAAAGTCGAAACTCATCGAGTTCATTCAATTGAAGCATCCTCTTCTTTCCGACTGCATCTAAATTAAGATTCAACTTCTTCAAAGCCCAATACGCTTTATGCTCTATCTCCACTGGTAAATGACACCCTTTACCATAAAACAACTGAAACGGCGACATTCCCAATGGAGTCTTGTATGTTGTTCTATACGCCCAAACAGCTTCGTCAAACTTTAAAGACCAATCTTTCCTTGATGGACATACAACTTTCTCCAAAATGTGCTTGATCTCTCTGTTAGACACCTTAGCTTGACCATTCATCTGAGGATGATAAGCTGTAGCAATGCGATGATTCACATTATACCTTTGCATCATAGCGGTGAACTTTCGGTTGCAAAAATGCGACCCCTCATCACTGATTATGACTTTTGGAGTTCCAAACCTTGTGAATATATTCTTGTGAAGAAAATTAAGCATTACTCTTACATCGTTCTTTGGAAATGCCTTAACTTCAACCCATTTTGACACATAATCAATTGCCAACAAGTTATACTGATTGTTACAAGATGAGACAAATGGCCCCATGAAGTCAATTCCCCAAACATCGAAGACTTCAACCTCGAGAAGCACATTAAGAGGCATCTCATCCCTCTTGGACATATTACCCACACGTTGACATCGATCACATTTCAAAACAAACTGATGAGCATCTTTAAACAAGGTCGGCCAAAAGAAACCTGCTTGAAGAATACGAGTTGTTGTCTTTTCTCCACCAAAATGTCCTCCATAAACCGTTGAGTGGCAATCTCGCAAGATCCCCTCCGTTTCGTTGTAAGGAATACATCTCCTGATGATTTGGTCAGCTCCTTGTTGAAAAAGAAACAGCTCATCCCACATGTACCACTTCACGTCATGCAGAAACTTCTTCCACTGAGCGTATGTCAAGTCGGGAGGCATGATATTACTCACAAGGTAGTTCACAATGTCTGCAAATAACGGTTCTTCCTCTTGCACTCCAAACAGCTGCTCATCGGGAAAAGACTCATTAATTAATGTCTTATCTTGTGAAGTAGCAATTGGATCCTCTAAAGGCGAGAGATGATCAGCAACTTGATTTTCAGTCCCTTTTTTGTCCTTGATCTCTAATTCAAACTCCTGGAGTAAAAGAACCCATCTGATCAATCTAGGCTTCGAGTCCTTCTTCGAGACGGGATATTGAATTACAGCGTGATCAGTGAAAATTGTAACCTTTGTCCCAAGCAGATAAGATCAAAATTTCTCAAAACCATAGACGATATCCAAAAGTTCTTTCTCCGTAGTAGTATAAATCAGTTGAGCATCATTTAGGGTCTTAGTATATTAGACCACATGAAATATGTTATTCTTTCTCTGCCCAAGAACTGCTCCAACTGTATAGCCACTTGCATCGCACATCATCTCAAAAGGTTCACTCCAATCAGGTGCAGTTATGATAGGTGCCATGATTAAACTCTTCTTTAAGAACTCGAAAGCAGCCACACACTCGTCATCAAACTTAAACGGGACATCCTTCTCCAGAAGATTGCACAAAGGTTTAGAAATATTTGAGAAGTCCTTGATGAACCGCCTGTAGAAGCCCACATGGCCAAGAAAACTACGAACTCCCTTAACATAAATTGGTGGGGGAAGATTTTTGATGACCCCCACTTTGGCTTTGTCCACCTCAAAACCCTTGCTAGATGTTAGTCGCTAAACACGCGTTAATAATACACGTAAGTATATGCCTTTGCAAGTAATATAGAATTATTTCTAGTTCGTTCCCACAGAGACTGACTTTGGTTAACTAATTAATTTATGCACTTATACACCAATGATATGGCTATTATTCAATGCTAACACGAATAAAAAACTGGGATTTTTATTATAACTAAGAATTAAGCTAACAATTATAACTAAGATAATAAGAATGGTTGAATTAATAGATACGACAAACATGGTATTTAACTTCATTAAATACTTCATTCAATAGCTTTATTGTTCTTAACCTTAGCATGTAATGGTGATGAAACTAATTAGATAACACGAAACTGATAAATGCCAACTTTCGTTGCACGATTACCATACTACTAGACATCCACAAAAGAGATAGAAGCTGAATAGACACCAATTATATTGAAACCCTATATGTCTATAGAATTTGACAATATAAAGGTTTAATGCACAAGTTATCTATCGTGATTACAAAGGGCAAGTAAGATGGTTAAAATTACCTACGAATCATGCATAACAATAACACATGAACCTATGCTAGCAGGGCAAGTTCTAAATCCTTAAATTCACTGTCGCTTCATTAAAGATTAACACGCTATCTTATAAGTTTGCGACACTCATAAGACGAATAAGCATAACCAATACTAGGTTATCATACAATCACTACACACTAAGGTATCGAAATAAATTAACTAAAGAAATCCATAAATAAATCCGCTAGAACCCCACGATAATGATTAGCCCATAATCGGACTCATCATCAATGTGGGTTCCGATGAAAGCATGGTATAATAAATGTAGTCTTTATACTGAATAAATAATAAACCAAGTATGAAATAAGAGTAAGGTTCATGAATAAGAAAACTAGCATCCAACTTACAACTTAGAACAAAGATTCATAAGTAAAAACAAGATCTTCTTCGTCTTCGTTGAATCGTGCTAACACAGTCTTCTTACAGCTCTCCTTGTGCTCTGATATATCCGTCTCTAGAAAACGTCCTTTATTTAAGTATATATAGCAGAACCATGCATAATAGAAGTCCTCCAATTGTAAATCAACTAGAATCAGGATTCTGGGATCCCGACCCGGCGCGGCCGCGCGCTTCATCAGCGCGGGCGCGCTGGCTCTCTGACAAATGGGCGCGGCCGCGCGCTAGACCAGCGCGGGTGCACTGTGCTTCTGGAAAAACTTCTGAATTTCTTTAATTCCTACTGCAATCGAGTTGGCTTCCGGAGCTTTATTCTTTGGACATTATCCTAACACCATATTAGCACCAAAATAATGTTAATTCACCTGACTCTTAGAATAATGCCTGAAATGCAAAAACACTAGAAAACACATTAAAACACCAACAACTTGAGTACATTTACACCAATTCGAAGCTTTACGGAGCGTAATAAAATGTCATAAATGCCACTCAACATACCCCCAAACTTGAATCGATGCTTGTCCTCAAGCATAAACAGACTCAAAGAACAAGAAATAAAAATGCATGAATGCAACTAAATGAATGCAATCGATCCCCAATAGAATAACTAAACCAATCAACAAGTAACATTTCAACAAATGCAGTTATTCGCATAAGATCAATCAAACCTCACAAACCAATCTACAAACCAGAGACGTGCGTGTGTGCAACTGCTTACAAATATACTATCGCCACTAGATCAATAATCATGACTCACTATTCATCAAAGCAATCACAAGGTTATAAACAGAATAAAAGCTAGACTCAAAATAAATTATAACACTTCAATTCTTATATTGGAGTTTTATATGGATTTATGCTTTTATTCAAACAAAACAACACACTTATGCTTATTTGATCATACAATGAGTGAGGTCCACAAAAGATTTATACAATAGTACCCATGTAGCGAGCGTTAGGTTAGCGGATCCCAGACTATAAAAGCCTTAGGGCACTAGGCACAAAGTCCCCTAAGAACTTAATAACTCGAGTACTAAAGAGCCCACTCGTGATCAATTATACATAACACTTTTTTTTCTTTCTCTTTTCTTTCTTTTTTTCTTCTTTTTTTCCTTTCTTTTTTTTCATAATTTCTGAACGAGTGCGTTTCGCTCCATCTCGTTCAACCCTAGACTACTCATATAAATATGAGCCGGCTACTAGCCATTTGACACCAAGCCAATACAACTAGAAATGAAATCCCATTTTTCTCCAATTTTTAAAAATCCATGCTAAATTATTATTAAGAGAATATCCTAATTTCTAAATATAAACAAATGATTAAACCTCGACAAACAAACAAACCATGACCATGATCTAGTACTTTAGCAACCTATAAGACTTAGTGAAATACAGTTGTCTCTAGCATGCAAACCAATTCAATAAGACTTAACATCACTAAATACGACATCACTACACTAGCATCAATCTCACAAGTAAATCGGAAAAATTATCTAAGGGATCATGTTATAAATGCATGAAACTACATGAACAAACTAACATAAAAACTACCAAAAATAAAAAAAACTACATGGCAAAATATGCAACTATATGAACTAAACTATCATGAATATACAAACTATACGCGACTCTTACAAAATATATTCCTTCAACTACTACCCCCAAACTTAAAATATTCACTATCCTCAGTGAAAGTAATAGTAAGGAATCAGTCATACCTAATCCGAATCAGGCATACCTAATCCGAATCAGGATCCTCACTCTCAACAGGTCAAGTGACAGGCGTGTCTGGAGGTGGATACACGGAGTCTTCACCAAATACTGGCCACTGGATGTCAACATCGATGGCTCTGAAAGCTGTCCCCAATGCCTGGGTGAGATCACGTGCAAACCTGCTATGGATGTCATGCATCGCATCCATCCTCCTAAACAGACGCCTATACTGCACACTACCCTTCTTTGATGGTTCCTGTAACTGTGACGGCTCTATCTCCTCACCTAAATGAGCTCTCCAACCCGCTTCACGGGTAAACTTTGGCCCAACAGCATAATACTGATCAGCTGGTAGCTTGCCTGGAAGTATATCAAACGAATAACCAAGCCCCTTAGGATCGGGCTCACCACCATGCCATTCCACCATGTTCAATATAATCGAACTATCAATAGCCGAACTAGGGAGCTGGAGCTGCTCATGTGCGGCCCAACGAACACGAACTGCCACACACAACTTCATCAATATAGACGCTTAGGGTATAGAACCCGTAGTGCTCCCTCTCAAAAATCTCAGAATACCATGATGAATAATCCTACCAATGTCCACATAATCACCCTTCAGAATACCCCACAATAAGCGTGCTCGCTCCACAGTAACCTCATGCATATGAGAAGATGGCAAGATATTAGCACAAATAAAGGCATTCCAAGCGTGTGCAAACCTGTTCATACAAGAAGCAGGAAATGTGGCATAAGCAGTTGTGCCCCTCTTGAGCTTCCAATGAGTCTTCGGCACATATAGAGTAATAACAATCAAATTTAAATCAAAATCCTCTGGAGTCTTATCGTTCCAAATGTCCTGACCGGGCTTTCTCGTGGGATGATTGATCACCATCCTTATCACCCCTATACTATACTCCACCTTCATCCCCCTAACCACCGTGAAGCCATTCTTCACAGCCTTCACGTTCGCATAGAACTCGTGAACACCACTCATGGGCACGGTAGCGGGTGCCTCAAAAAAAGGAACCCAGCCCATCTTCAGAATCATCTCCAACAGCTTACCATCCTTCCCCGATGGCAGAAAACCTCTCTCCTTGATGATAGGCTTCGAGAGAAGCCTCGTATACTCCGCTTCAGCCTCGGGACTAGAAAACCTCGGCCTCACACCACCCGCACTCAAAGAATCGGTGGTGTTGCTGCTTACTTCTGTTCTTTATCTCTTGGGTGCCATTGGAATTGAGTAGAGAGAATCAGAGTTTGAGAGAAAATTTGTGTTTGAGAAATTTGTGAAGTGGTGAAGAAGTTTGTGTATAAGTGTATGTATTTATGAGAGGTGAAAAGAGAATTATATATGGAATAGAAGTGGGATTTGATTATGGGAATAGTGGGTGTAATGGGTTTGATTTAGAGAAGGAAATTTAGGATGTGGGGGAGTAAAATTCGGGTAGGAATAGATTTTATAGAAAAAATCCCGTTTTTCCTCTTCAAAACTGCTATTTTTATTTTTCAGAGTCGGGACCTCGGTACGGCCGCGCGCTAGGACAACGCGGGCATGCTCCACTTCTGCCAAATCGGTGCGGCCACACGCTTAATCAACGCGGGCGCGCCGTGTCTTTGTAAATTCAGCGCGCCGCGCGCTAGATCAGCACGGGCGCGCCTGGCTTCTGAAGTTGACCCTGAATTTTTCTATTTTTCTGATTTTTTTGTGATTTTATCTTTTCTTCCTGCTTCCTCTACTTACTAATGTACAACAAACTTGGGTTTCCTCCCAAAAAGCGCATGTTTTATGTCGTTAGCTTGACGTAGAAACTCGAGATCAAACGGACAACAAAACGGCAATAACACCTCACGGTTTTTCCTATCACCATAGTAATGCTTCAACCTCTGACCATTTACCTTGAATGTTGGGCCCGGATTATTCTCAAAAATCTCCACCGCTCCATGTGGAAACATAGTTTTGACAACGAACGGCCCTGACCATCTTGACTTCAACTTTCCAAAAAAAAGATGGAGACGAGAGTTGAACAAAAGAACTTGTTGTCCCGACGCCAATGATTTGAGCACTAGACCCCGATCGTGCCACCTCTTGACTTTCTCCTTATACATTTTGTTGTTCTCATAAGCTTGAAGTCGAAACTCGTCGAGCTCATTTAATTGGAGCATCCTCTTCTTACCAACTGCATCAAAATCCAGGTTCAATTTCTTCAAAGCCCAATACGCTTTATGCTCTAGCTCCACCGGCAAATGACACCCCTTACCATAAACCAACTGAAATGGCGACATTCCCAATGGAGTCTTGTACGCTGTTCGATACGCCCAAACAGCTTCATCAAGCTTCAAAGCCCAATCTTTCCTCGATGGACATACAACTTTCTCCAAAATGAACTTGATCTCTCTGTTAGACACTTCATCTTGACCATTCGTCTGAGGATAATAAGCCGTAGCAATGCGATGATTCACATTATACCTTTGCATTATAGTGGTGAACTTTCGGTTGTAAAAATGCGACCCTTCATCTCTGATTATGACTCTTGGAGTTCCAAACTTTGTGAATATCTTCATGTGAAGAAAATTAAGCACCACTTTTACATCGTTCGTTGTTAACGCCCTAACTTCAACCCATTTCGATACATAATCAACCACCAACAAGATATACAGATTGTTACAAGATGAGACAAATGGCCCCATGAAGTCAATTCCCCAAACATCGAAGACTTCAACCTCGAGAAGCACATTAAGGGGCATGTCATCCCTCTTAGACATATTACCCACACGTTGGCATCGATCACATTTCAAAATGAACCGATGAACATATTTAAACAAAGTTGGCCAAAAGAACCCTGCTTGAAGAATACGAGCTGCTGTCTTTTCTCCACCATAATATCCTCTATAAGCCGTTGAGTAGCAATCTCGCAAGACCCCCCCCCCCGTTTCGCTATAAGGAATACATCTCCTGATGATTTGGTCAGCTTCTTGGAGAAAAGGAAACGGCTCATCCCATATATACTCCTTTACTTCATGCAGAAACTTCTTCCTTTGATTATACGATAAGTCGGGAGGCGTGACATTGCTCATAAGGTAGTTCACAATGTCTGCGAACCACGGTTCTTCCTCTTGCACTCCAAACAACTGCTCATCGGGAAAAGACTCATTTGTCAATGTCTTGTCCAGTGAAGTAGCATTAGGGTTCTCTAAATGCGAAAGATGATCAACGACTTGATTTTCAGTCCCTTTTCTGTCCTTGATCTCTAACTCAAACTCCTGAAGTAAAAGAACCCATCGAATCAATCTTGGCTTCGAGTCCTTCTTCGAGACGAGATAACGAATTGCAGCATGATCTGTGAAAACTGTCACCTTCGTCCCGAGTAGATAAGATCAAAATTTCTCAAAACCATAGACAATAGTTAAGAGTTATTTCTCCATAATAGTATAATTCAGTTGAGCACCATTCAAGGTCTTACTAGCATAGTAGACCACATAAACTATGTTGTTCTTTCTCTGACCGAGAACTACTCCAACTGCATAGTCACTTGCATCGCACATCATCTCAAAAGGTTCATTCCAGTCAGATGTAGTTATGACAGGTGCCGAGATTAAACTCTTCTTTAATGTCTCAAAAGCTGCAAGGCACTCGTCATCAAACTTGAAAGGGACATCTTTCTCTAGCAAACTGCACAATGGCTTCAAAATCTTAGAGAAGTCCTTGATGAAACGTCTATAAAACCCGCATGACCTATAAAACTGTGAATTCCCTTAACAAAAATTGGTGGAGGAAGATTTTCAATGACCCCCACCTTGGCTTTGTCCACCTCAGACCCTTACTAGAAACCTTTTACCCAAGAATAATGCCATGTCGCACCATAAAGTGACATTTCTCCCAATTGAGAACCAAATTGGTCTCAACACACCTCTTGAGAACATGTCCAAGATTCTGCAATCATTCGTCAAAAGAATCGCCAAATACAGAGAAGTCGTCCATGAACACCTCCATATTCTGGCCAATCATCTCAGAAAAGATGGCCATCATACATCTCTGAAATATGGCTGTTGCACCACACAGACCAAAAGAAACTTGTCTGAAGGTGAAAGTACCAAATGGACAAGTGAAGGTAGTCTTCTCCTGATCTTCTGGAGCGATACAAATCTGATTGTAACCCGAATAACCATCCAGAAGACAGTAATACTCGTGACCATCCAGGCGGTCAAACATCTGGTCAATAAAAGGTAGAGAGAATTGATCCTTCCTAGTGGCCTTGTTCAGCTTCCTGTAGTCCATACAAACTCTCCATCCCGTGACTGTTCGAGTAGGAATGAGCTCATTCTTCTCAATAGCAACAACTGTGTTACCTCCCTTCTTTGGTACACACTGAACTGGACTCACCCAAGAACTGTCAGAAATGGGATAAATAATTCCTGCATCCAGCCACTTAAGAATTTGTTTCTTCACTACTTCCTTCATGATCGGATTAAGTCTTCTTTGCTGTTCAACCGTAGTCTTGCTACCTCCCTTTAGCAGAATTTTATGCATGCAATAAGAAGGGCTGATTCCCTTAATATCTGCTACAGTCCATCCAATTGCCGATTTGAACTTTCTTAGAATCCTCAAAAGCTTCTCCTCACCGCTACCTAAAAGTTTAGCTGCAATAATAAGAGGCAAAGTAGAAGCATCACCTAAAAATGCATACCTCAAATGTTCGGGTAAAGGCTTAAGCTCAAGAGTAGGAGCTTCTTCAATAGATGGCTTGAGGCATTTAGGAGCTTTGTTCAATTCCTCCATTCCAAGAGATTCAAAAGTGTTGTGGATATGTTGTGAACTAGATGATTTCATTAACAAAACACTTAGTAGATTTTTCTTTGTAAAAAAAGTAGCATTCGATGGATAAAGAATATAGTCCCGACGGATGACTCAATATAGTCCCGACCGATGATGATCAATTATCCATCGAGTGAGTAGCTTGTGTAATAATGTGTCTGTAGCACATTTCTGCATACACCTTGTTTAGGTTCTGTAGTAGCACTCAAGTCATGTTGACTTTAATTAGATATGCAGAATAGGTTGATTAATTGTACATAGATGATGTCTTGTAATTCTGCATAAATGAAATAAAGTCAAGTGCCAGATAGCTACCCGACGGATAAACAACAATGCCACTCGACGGATGATCAAAAAGGCAACCCGATGGATGATCATGTACCCGATGGAGAATCAATTAAAACATCAGTTGACAGTGATAACACAGTCACATGCGTCGAGTGTATGCAAAAGGAATGTGGAAGACTATTCAACTGGGTTTTAGAGAACAAAGAAGCATTACCATTTCCATGCTATTATGAAGATATTCAAAGATGCTGGAATAGAGTAATGAAGCAGCATAGTATTAGACTTGATAGGTTTTGTTTTATTATCTTGTCTTATTACTTTGTAATCTTGGTGATAGATAAACCAAGAAGTAGCAAATAGAACAACAAGAACACTAAGCAAGAAATTTCTCAGAGAAACTTTTGTAAGCTGTATTCTTAGCATTTCTCTGTAAACTTAGTTGTTCACAGTTGTAAGCAGCTGTGAGCAAATCTTGCTACACAAAGTTCTCTTGATATTATATATATCTCTGGTGGATACATTCAAATCCACCAGAAAGTTTTTAAAGACTTGTGTTTTTAATTACTTCTGTCTTGATTCATTCCAAGTTATTATTCCGCACTTTGCAAATCAATTCACACAGATATATATTTCAAGTTAGAACACTTTTAAACCAAGAAAAAGTTTCAAGAATTTCATTCAACCCCCCTTCTGTAATTCTTGTTGCATTGTTAGGGACTAACAATTTGTATCAGAACAAGCTCTTGATAAACAAAGAGTTTAAAGATCACAACAAAATAGCAAGATGAACAAGAAGGATGTTGGAGTCAAGATTCCTTTTCTGGACAAAGATAATTACCATCACTGGAAGGTAAAAATGCATCTTCATTTACTTTCTCAAGATGAGGCCTATGTAGATTACATAGAAAGAGGCCCTCATGTACCAATGAGAGCTGCAACTGGAAATGAGCCATCTGTCCCCAAGCCAAGGCATGAATGGTCTAATCCTGATATTGAACAAGTCAGGAAAGATAAGAAGGCCATGAATATCATGTTCAATGGAGTTGATGGTGACATGTTTGACAACATCATCAATTGCAAAACTGCCAAGGAAGTTTGGGATACTATACAGATTATCTGTGATGGCACTGAGCAAGTAACAGAAAATAAGATGCAGCTACTCATTCAGCAATATGAGCATTTTCATATTGAAGAAAGTGAGTCTCCCACTGACATCTTTGGTAGGTTTCAAAAACTACTAAATGCTCTGAAGTTGCATGGAAGGGTCTATCAGACAAAAGACTCCAATCTTAAGTTCCTTAGATCTCTTCCAAAGGAATGGAAACCTATGACAGTCTCATTGAGAAACTCTCAAGATAACAAGGAGTTTACTTTGGAGAGACTGTATGGCATCCTGAAAACTTATAAGCTTGAAATAGAGCAAGATGAGAGGATGGAGAGAGGAAAGAAGAAAGGAGGATCCATTTCACTAGTTGTTGAGTTAGAGAAAGAGGAGGAGATGAAGATGGAAGCTGTTGAATCAACTTCAAAGGTCTGTGAAAACAAGGGCAAGAGGCTGCCAGCAGAAAATGAAGATTCTTTGAGCCAAGATGACATGAAAGATATTGATGAACATCTAGAATTTCTTTCCAGAAGATTTGCCAAGCTCAAGTTCAAGAAGAATTTTGGAGCAGCTAAGTCAAATAGAAACATGGTGATAAATCAAAATTCAAATGTTTCAAATGTGGCTTGGCAGGGCACTTTGGCAGTGAGTGTCGAAAGTCAGATTGCAGCAAGAAAAAGTTTGAGCTTGTGGATTATAAACAGAAATATTTTGAATTGCTCAAACAAAAGGAAAGGGCTTTCATTACACAAGAAAATGACTGGGGTAGCAGATGGTCTGGATGAGGATGAGGATGTCAGCTATGTCAATCTAGCCCTAATGGCCAAGTCTGATGAAACAGAGACAAGTTCTTCAAGTAATCAGGTAATCACCACTAACCTTACATATTTATCTAAAGCTGAGTGTAATGATGTCATAAATGACATGTCTACAGAATTATATCATTTACGTGTTACACTTAAGTCTCTTACTAAGGAAAATGCTAAAATTAAAGAAAATAAATTGTTTTTAAGTGAGAGGAATAATGTGCTAGAGTCTCGGTTCATTGAGTTTGAAAAATTAACAATTGAGTGTAAAATTGCTAAGGATGAACTAACTGAGTCCTTGAAATAAGAAGAGATATTGAAGAAGCAGCTTGAATGAGAACATGAGGTGATTAAGGCATGGAAAATATCTAGAGATGTTCATGCTCAAATCACCAAAGTTCAAGGTATTGAGTCCTTTTGTGATGCAGCCTGGAAAAAGAATAAGGAGAAGCTGGAATCCAATTTGGTTGAAGGATTGCTAACAGATGTAGACTCGACGAATGATGAGGGTCATCCGTCGGATAACAAAAAGGATTATCCGTCGAGTGATATAAATCCTCATTCGTCGACTGTGAGCAAGCCTGTGAGTAAAGCCAAACTTGTCAAGTTAAATGAGAAATATGGATCAGTTTCTAAGAATTTTATTCCAGGAGAATCCAGTCAAGTGAAGAAGGAGAAAAAGGCTAATGTTGGTCATATGACTGTCAATCAATTGAGTGACAGACTGGAAAAGATTGAGATTAAAACAGAGGCTAAAAAGAAAAACAATAGAAATGGTAAAGTAGGAATTAACAAGCATAACAACTACACACCTGATAAATATGCTCCAAGAAAAATATGTGTCAAGTGTGGTAGTGTAAGTCATTTGTTTGTTAACTGCAAAACTGTCATGCCTACTTCCACATATGTGCCACCTCATTTTCCCAACATGAATGCCATGCCTTCTATGCTTATGAATGCTATGTCTACACAGAATATGAATGAACAGTTTGCTAATATGCCATTTGCACCTAATCCTTATTATGCTGCATTTAGTATGCCACAAATGCCATTTAGCATGCCTTACTGGAATAACATGTTTATTAATAGCATGTCATTTCCTGTTAATCAAAATATGCATGATAATTCTGTTGTAATGAACGGTTTCAAAGGTTCAACTCAAATGACTAAGGATGAATCTGATATCCCCAAGTCAAATGAGATAAAGCCTAAGAAATAGAAAAAGAAAGCTAACAAAGCAGGACCCAAGGAAACTTCGACTTGATTTGATTTTGATGTGTGCAGGGAAACAGAACGAATCTATGGTACTTGGATAGTGGTTGTTCAAGACACATGACTGGTGATTCTACCCTGCTCACAGAGTTCAAGGAGAGAGCTGGCCCAAGTATTACTTTTGGAGATGACAACAAGGGTTATACTGTGGGATATGGCTAGATTTCAAATGATAATGTCATCATTGAGGAGGTTGCCTTATTGGATGGTCTCAAGCACAATTTGCTGAGTATCAGCCAACTTTGTGATAAAGGCAACTCAGTAACCTTCAACTCAGAAGCATGTGTTGTGACTAACTAGAGGAGCAACAAAGTGGTTCTCACTGGTGTGAGAAAAGGAAATGTGTACCTAGCTGACTTCAACTCATCAAATGCAGAATCTGTTACTTGTCTTCTCAGCAAAGCAAGTCAGGATGAAAGTTGGTTATGGCACAAGAAGCTATCCCATCTAAACTTCAAGACCATGAATGAACTTGTAAAGAAAGAACTGGTTAGAGGCATTCCTCAAGTAGAGTTTTCTAAGGATGGATTGTGTGATTCCTGCCAAAAAGGAAAGTAGATCAAAGCATCATTCAGAAAGAAGCTTGATTCAACAATTGAAGAACCTTTGCAACTGCTACACATGGATTTGTTTGGACCAGTCAATGTGTTGTCCATTTCAAGGAAAAGATTTTGCCTAGTAATTGTAGATGATTTCTCAAAGTTCTCTTGGACATATTTCCTAAAGTCTAAAGATGAGGCTAGTGAAATCATCATCAATCACATAAGGCAAGTCAATAATCATCCCGATTTCAAAGTTAGAAGAATCAGGAGTGACAATGGAACTGAGTTCAAGTATCTGTCATAAGAGCATTTTGTGAAGAAAATGGGATTTTGCATGAGTTTTCAGTAGCAAGAACTCCACAACAAAATGGAGTAGTAGAAAGGAAGAATAGATCACTTATTAAAGCTGCAAGGAAAATGCTTGAACAGTCTAAGTTACCAACATATTTCCGGGATGAAGCTGTAAATACTGCATGCTACACTCAAAATATTTCTCTGATTAATCAAGCAAAATGCATGACTCCCTATCAATTATTCAAGAACAAGAAGCCAACTCTAAATTTTCTTCATGTCTTTGGCTGCAAATGTTATATCTTGAAAATCAAACTGATCAAAATGGGAAGTTTGATGCTAAAGCAGATAAAGGAATTTTTTTGGATATGTTGTTGGTAAAGCATATAGAGTCTACAATCTAAGAACCAACATTGTTGTGGAATCAATACATGTTGTGTTTGATGATAAAAAGATTGAAGGACTTCAAGATGAAGATTACCATGAGAGCCTCAAGTTTGAAAATGTGGAGATGGTTAGTGATGACAGTGATGATGAAAGTGATCAAGAAACAGTATCAAAGGATAATGCAGAAAAATCCTCTACCAATGAAGCACAAAATTCAACATCTGTCGAGTTGCAAAATGCTTCATCCGTCGGGGGACAATTTGCTTTATCCGTCGGGAGACAACCAGCTTCATCCGTCGGTACTCAAAACTCACCATCCATCGGGTCATCAAAAGAAGCTGGAAGTCAGAATAGATCACTTACAGAAAGTTCACCTTTCTCAAATCAAAGATCCATTAACTCGGGGGGAGTTTCTAACAATCAAAATTCCATCACACATCAAGACAACAATGAGGCCTCTTCATCTAGAGCTAATCTACCTCAATAAAGGAAATGGACAAAGGATCACCCCTTTGAGCTCATCATTGGTAATGTATCTTTTAGAGTTCAAACATGGAGATCAACTCAAGAAGAATGTCTATACAGCAGCTTTCTTTCTAAGGAAGAACCAAAGAAGGTAGAAGAAGCTTTGTTGGATCCTGATTGGATTTTAGCTATGTAAGAGGAGCTAAACCAATTTGAGAGGAATAAAGTATGGAAGCTGGTACCCAAGCCTAAAGGAAAGAATCCAATTGAAACCAAATGGGTATTCAGAAACAAGATGGATTTAAATGGCATAGTAGTCAGGAACAAAGCTATATTGGTTGCTAAGGGCTATTATCAACAAGAAGGAATAGATTTGATGAAACATTTGCTCCTGTTGCAAGACTTGAAGCGATCAGAATCTTCTTAGCCTATGCAGCCCATGCCAATTTCAAAGTCTATCAAATGGATGTCAAAAGTGCCTTTCTGAATGGAGATTTGGAGGAGGAAGTCTATGTCAGTCATCCTCCTGGTTTTGAAGATCCAAATTTTCCAAAATATGTTTACTATCTTTTGAAAGCAATCTATGGAATGAAGCAAGCACCTAGACCCTGGTATGACACTTTGTCAAAGTTCCTTTTAGAGAATCACTTCACTAGAGGTACTGTAGACAAAACTCTCTTCTTTAGAAATGTTAATGGCTCTAGTATACTTGTTCAAATTTATGTAGATGACATTATTTTTGGCTCTACAGATGAAAAACTTTGCAAAAAGTTTGCCAAATCGATGCAAAGTAAGTATGAAATGAGTATGATGGGAGAACTAACTTACTTTCTTGGTCTACAAGTTAAGCAAGTTAGTGATAGAATATTCATTAGTCAAACTAAATACATTTATGAACTTTTAAAGAAGTTTGATCTAATGGATTGCACATCTGCAAAAACTCCCATGACCACTGCAACTAAGCTTGAATTAAACACTACGGAAAAGTCTGTGGATATATTTTAAGTTATAGGGGCATGGTTGGCTCACTTCTGTACTTAACAGCTAGTAGGCCAGATATAATTTTTGCTACATGTTTGTGTGCTAGATTTCAGGCTGATCCTAGAGAATCTCACTTAGTGGCTATTAAGAGAATTTTCATATATCTCAAGGGAACACCAAAACTTGGCATTTTGTACCCTAGAGATTCTGGTTTTAATCTAACTGGTTATTCAGATGCAGATTATGCAGGTTGTAGAATTGATAGAAAAAGTACAACAGGAACCTGTCAATTTCTAGGAAACAAGCTTGTGTCCTGGTTCAGTAAAAAGCAAAATTCAGTTTCTACTTCTACAGCTGAAGCTGAATATATTGCTGCTGGCAGTTGCTGTGCACAAATTTTGTGGATGAAAAACCAATTGCTAGACTATGGTCTGTAAGTGAAAAGAATTCCCATTTTCTGTGATAACACAAGTGCAATTGCCATCACTGAAAATCCAGTACAACATTCAAGGACAAAGCACATAGACATCAAGTACCACTTCATAAGGGAATATGTAATGAATGGTACTGTGGAACTACATTTTGTTCCAAGTGAAAAGTAGCTTGCAGATATATTTACCAAGCTACTGGATGAATCCACCTTTTCAAGGTTGGTAAGTGAGTTAGGTATGCTAAATTACACTTAAATCTTTTCAGATAATTTGCAAGTTGTAGTGCAGCCAGAAATTTAATTGATTTTTCAGTCATAGATGAAATTTTGGCTAAGTCAAAATTTACATCTCGACGGATGGTCACTATCCATCGAGTTTGATCATCCGTCGGTATACTTTTTATTAATAAAATCAATTATTTTTCTGGAATATTTTATGGCTCGACGGATAACTGATTTATCCTTATCCGTCGAATTGTCTGAATCTTAGTCGTTAATTCTCTGAACATTATCCATCGAATATACTTACAGTTTATAAGTATGACATGACGGATAATTGAATGAATTTTTATAGTTTATTTTTAAACGGCTATTTTGGGCAATTCTTATTGATCACTTTATTTTACTTTATTATTTTTGACAGTTATTTTTGAGATAGTATAAAAGCATAATTCACTTTCATTACTTTTCTTTTATCATTCTCAAATTATCTGCTCGAAATTCTCTCTTTCTCAAAAGCAATTATCATCTCTATCTCTACAATTTCCACTCTCTAACAATGGCACCAGTAGTCAAGATCATGTCACAAACTGGATTTATCTATGAGAAGAACAACTTCATGGCTCTAGTAAACAAGGGGATTCAACAGTCTGGTGACTACCACAAAATGATGGATTTTGTGAAGAACTACAAACTCAACTACGCCATGTTAGAATCACCCACCATCTTCTGTGAGGTTGTTGAAGAAATGTGGTCAACTGTTGTGTACAACTCAACTGATAAGACAATCACACTCACTATTAAAGGTAAGGAATTCTGTATTAATAGTGATGTTGTTAAAGCATGCTTCAAGATTCCTGATAATACTGTAACTTCACCACACACAGACACTGACATTATTAACATGCGTAACTCCATGAACTATGCACTCTCTACTTCTAAGTTAAGTGAAATTAGGAGGTTGGGTCTTAGGAAGGAATGGAGTTATTTATATGATGTAGTTACTAAGGTCTTTTCTGGTAAAATCAATAATTTTGATTCTGTCAATATCTCAATGCTTTACATGCTTGTAACTGATAAGTACTTTAACTTTAGTGATCTTATTTTGTTTGAGTTGGGGTTTAAGTTAGGTGAGTTAAATAAGAGGGGTAAAAATGTTTATTATGTTAGATTTTTAATGATGCTAGCTAACCACCTCTCTGAGGAAATTGTGCTTGAGAACCCAACCAACAAACAAGATTGTTGGGTTCAAGAAAGAAGAATTATTGCAGATTTGAACAGGGCAAACCATCACAGAGAGGTGCCACTCTTCTATTTCCCTGTAATGGAAGCACCTCAAGTAAGTGAGGTAAGTTCATCTGTATCTACTATTCCAACCTCACAAATTTCTTTGCATTCTAGTGTAGCTATGGCAACTGTGTCAATGACCCAACAGTTGCCTACCCAAGCTACCAAAATATCAAAAATTTATAAATCCAAGTCCAAGAAAGCCCCCTCTGGTATCTCTCAAAAGATGCCAGTTACAAAATCCACCAAACCAAAAGAGGGGAGTGTGAAGGTGGGTAAGGTAGGTGAAGGACAGGGTGAACATCAAAGAATCCCTAAGGATAAGGTTGGAGATGTGAGTGTTTCCCAGCCTAGTCACACTGCAGTTTCCCAACAGACTGCAGTGCTTAATAAGGAAATTAGCTCATTGCTAGTTGCATCCTCCTAAAAGGATGTGACTATTGAACAAAGCTCTCAACCAAGAGCACAGGCCAAGAGGGTAAGGGACACAAGCTCACCCCAAACTTATACCAGAAAGAAGAAACCAAAAACCCTTGGGGATGCACAGGGTTCACACACTGTGCAAACTGGTGCTAAAGACACAGTCACTGCACCTTTTCAAAGTCAATTTGATGTGGCTCCAATAAATGTGGAGTCACAGCCAAAATCTTTAGTTATAGAAGCACTCCAAACACCAAATTCTCCCACAAACTCTCTGGATGTGGATATAATCAACACATCAATTCCTGATTCCCCTTCTTTAACTCTGTTGGGGAAGCCAAAATCTAGTGCAAGTGCATCATCTTTTAGATGATTTATTGGCTCACTTCAGGAACTATTGAGACATCTGTGCCAAAATTTTCATCAATCTGCACAGAGTCCACAATAGTTTCCACTCCAAACTCATTTATTCCTACTCTCTCGATGGATATTGTTCATCCATCGAGTAGTGATTGTATCCTGACGGATAAGCTTAACCGCAGTTATCCGTCGGATATTCAAACTGCTAACCCGACGGATATCTCTTATTTGTCGAGTGTCTCTGCACATCTTCCAATTTCATCAATTATCTCAAGTGCAGAAGACTTAGTGGTAGTACAATCACTCCTAGGATTGAGGGAAGGGAGTGAACTAAGTGAGAGTCTTGGTTGCTCCCAGGAAAAAGGAGAGGAAAAGAGTGAAAATATGCAATCCAGTTCTTCAGGATTGGAAAAAGAGAGTGTGTGGAGTCCCACCTTAGATGGTGAAGGTGAGGATGTGAGGGTGGGGAGCCAAGGTGAGACCTTAATGCAACAAAAGAGAGATTATGAGAGAAATACAGGTACATGAGCTATAAGGGTGGATGTCATTGCAAGTGAGTTAATAAATGTCCAGGATGGACACAGGGAGGGACTATCTCAGCAACCTCAATCTATTATAGATTCCACCTCCCTTGATGCTGAGACATTTACTCACCCTGTTCCAGCATATCAACTTCTAGCTGAACAGGGCAATGACAATGCAGAAAGGATGCTTAACTTGATGCACACCACACAGTCAATGCTAAGGGCTAAGGATGCCATCACAGCTTTTCCCTCTACAGCTGGTGATGTTGATTATGAGACTGGTGGTTCAGAAGATTTCTTTGGAGGTGAAGGTGGAGATAGTGAAGAAGAGCCATTAGACATAGGGGAGAAGAAGGCTCTAGTTCTTGATCAGGCATGCCATCTTGGGCATTTTTAAAGCAATGTGATGAACACTACTTCAAGAAAACCCTGATCCAACTCATCAATCAGACAAATTCTGCTCTTCAAACCACCACAAATGCCAACACCAAAAAGCTCCTAAAAGCATATCTTGCTTCTCTGCAACTATAACAAATTCAAGGTTTTCAACATGCTCGAGATGTCAACACTATCAAAGGTGATATTGATGAGATAAAAAAGGCCATTTCTGACGAGGTGGACTCTAAACTTCCAGAAGCTATAATGCTTGACATCAAGAGACAGCTCAGGAAAAATTCTGATCTTGCCACAAAGATAGATGCCTTGGATACAAGAATGACAGCAATGGAAGCATCTCTTATAGCAATTCATCTATATCAAGCTCAACAAACAGACTTGCTTCAGAAACTGGTGGTTGTACAGACCTCCTCTACTCAACTTGCTGATAACAAAAAGGGGGAGAAAGGGAATTCTAGAAGTGAGGGGGAGCAAAAAGTGCTCAACATTGAAGTTAGCAAAGTGATTGTGCCTTCAATTACTTTCACCAAGCCACCATCCAAAGATAGCATTGATCTGACAAATAAAGCAGCAGCCAATTTAAGAGCAGCTGAAAAGGAGCAGTTGAAGCCAATCAACTGGGAGAAGATTGATGAGGACATTCAGAAGAAGTTTGGGCTAGCAAAGAAGCCAGAAAAGTCAGCCATTCATCACTCTTAAGTCAGGAAAATGTCTGTGAATGAAATGAGCATGAACTATCTGGAAAGAGGACAGCCATCCTGCATCAAATCTCCAAAGGCTGAAGTACTTTTGAAGCCAAGGGTGAACTATCCAAAATCATCTCTAAAGAACCCTTTGGACACAGTGTATGAGACACCTAAGCCTGATGAGAAGAAACTGTTGTCAAGATCCATTGCCTTCTTTAAGGATCCAGCTGATTCAGCTTTAAAAAGGAGAATTGCTAAAGTTTTCAGGAGTGGTAAAGAAATTTGTGTGGTGGCTGGACATCCTCAATTTGCTGAAGCAAAGAGAGAAGGCAAGATTGAAGCAAGAAAAGAAGCAAGATGCTCTAGATGCTAAAAAGGCTAAACAAAAGAAAGAGCAAGCTGCTATCTTAGCCAAGCTACAAGTTGTGAAACCAACACAACAAATTCCTGCTCAGCCATCTGAAATCACTAAATCTCAAGATCCAAAGAAGCAAGTTGAACCATAACAAAAGAAATCTCAAAGATACAAGGAATTGGCCAAAAGAACCAAAAGGAAATTGAACTTTGTTGGTAAGGAATTGGAGGATCAGTTTCCCAAGGAATCCACTCCAACTACAACTCAAGCACCAAAACCCTCAGTGGTATTTGAAGACATTAAGGTGATGGATCCTTACAAGAACATTCATGGTGAACCTATTGTGCCTAAGGATGAACCAATAGACTGGGAGAGTCTACCAATTCCTGACTTCAATTTGCCAATCCTTAACAAGCCAAAGAGAACAAAGTCAAGAGCAGTCAAGAAAGTGAAGCTGTCACCTCTCAAATCCAAATCTCTAGTCAAAGCTCAATCTAAAGTCAACAAGGGAGATTACTTGTACTTATGTCACATCAAGGAATTCTCTGACCTAAACCTCTATCTAGATGAACTGAAAGAAGTTAGAGGGATTGATGCCTACAGGAATCTACCTGAAAGGTTAGTTTTCAAGTACAAGGGAGGAAAGGAGATTCAATGGCCACTTCACAGGATCCTTCAAGAAAGCCAATCCGTGCTGATAAAAGTTTATTCATCTTTCAAGATGAACTTTGGTTTCAATGTAATTGCAAGAAGACTGGTTCTAAAGAAGATTGAAGAACTGAGGAGTGTTAGAGCTAAAGATGCACTCCCAAAGACTCTAACTATTTCTTACATCGGAAGTAGAGTGCATCTAAGGCCCTACTGGCTGATGGAGTTCATGAATGACAAAGGAGTTAGAAGATTTTTCAAATTGGAAGACCAATTGAGCATCTCTAGCAATGAGACTCTTTTGGAAATGCAAGAAAATCTAAATCTCTCAGAATCTGATGAACTGGAATTCCACAGACAGCTCCAAAATCAGATAGAAGAAAACAACAGAAAGCTTGGAAAGAGATCCAGACCTTCAAGGAATTAGATTAATCTGCTCAAGCAAGAGGAGCACCTTGAAAATGACTGTGAGCTAATCTTTGTACATTTTGTTATTTGAAGCACTTTACAGTTTTATTTTCTTACCTTTAAAGTTGTGTTTTTAGAGTATTTTGTTATCATCAAGTTTCTCTTAATTTATGGCTACAATTCCTGTAGACATAAATTGGGGGAGATTGTTGTGGATATGTTGTGAACTTGATGATTTCATTAACAAAACACCTTAGTAGATTTTACTTAGTGAAAAATGTAGCACTCGACGGATAAAGAATATAGTCCCGACGGATGACTCAATATAGTCCTGACGGATGATGATCAATTATCCATCGAGTGAGTAGCTTGTGTAACAATGAGTCTGTAGCACATTTCTGCATACACCTTGTTTAGGTTCTGTAGTAGCACTCAAGTCATGTTGACTTTAATTAGATATGTAGAATAGGTTGATTAATTATACATAGATGATGTCTTGTAATTCTGCATAAATAAAATGAAGTCAAGTGCCAGATAGCTACTAGACGGATAAATAACAATGCCACTCGACGGATGATCAACAAGGCAACACGACGGATGATCATATACCCGATGGATAATCAATTCAAACATCAGTTGACAGTGACAACACAGTCACATGCGTCGAGTGTATGCAAAAGGAATGCGGAAGCCTATTCAACTGGGTTTTAGAGAACAAAGGAGCATTGCCATTTCCATGCTATTATGAAGATATTCAAAGATGCTGGAATAGATTAATGAAGCAGCATAGTATTAGACTTGATAGGTTTTGTTTTATTATCTTGTCTTATTACTTTGTAATCTTGGTGATATATAAACCAAGAAGTAGCAAATAAAACAACAAGAACACTAAGCAAGAAATTTCTCAGAGAAACATTTGTAAGCTGTATTATTAGCATTTCTCTGTAAACTTAGTTGTTCACATTTGTAAGCAGCTGTGAGCAAACCTTGCTACACAGAGTTCTCTTGATATAATATATATCTCTGGTGGATACATTCAAATCCACCAGAAAGTTTTTAAAGACTTGTGTTTTTAATTACTTGTGTCTTAATTCATTCCAAGTTATTATTCCGCACTTTGCAAATCAATTCACACAGATATATATTTCAAGTTAGAACACTTTTAAACCAAGAAAAAGTTTCAAGAATTCCATTCAACCCCCCTTCTGCAATTCTTGTTGCATTGTTAGGGACTAACAAAAAGGCATATCAATCTTCCTCTTCCAGAGGGAAGCATTCAGATATTGCAAGTGCTCATCACCTTCGTCATCTTCACTATCAGAATTCCTCAATAAGGCTTTCTCTAAAGCATCGGACCTTAGTAATCGATCGAGTTCAGAATTAACCACAGTATCGACCATTTCCACCTTAAAACACTCCTCATTTTCTATAGGAAATTTCATAGCATTGAACACATTAAAAGTTACATCCTGATCCAGCACCCACATTGTAAGCTCACCCTTCTGCACATCTATCAAGATTCAGCCAATCGCCAAGAAAGGTCTTCCCAAAATTATAGGAATATTCTTATTCTCCTCAAAATCAAGAATTACGAAATCAGCTGGGAAGATGAGTTTATCAAACTTGACCAAGACATTCTCCACAATACGTCGCGGATATGTAATCAGAACGGTCGGCCAGCTACAAAGTCATATAAGTTGGTTTTGGATCAGGCATATTCAACTTCTTGAAGATTGACAAAGGCATCAGATTGATGCTAGCCCCCAAGTCACATAAACATCTGTCAAAAGACACTTTTCCAATAGTGCATTGAATAGTGAAGCTTCCTGGATCCTTATGCTTTGGAGGCAACTTCTGTTACAGCACAGCACTGCATTCCTCCGTGAAAGTGACAGTCTCTAAATCATCTAGCTTCACTTTCCGAGAGAGAATACCTTTCATAAACTTTGCATAACTAGGCATTTGTTCAAGAGCCTCAGTGAAAGGTATGTTGATGTGAAATTTTTTGAACACCTCCAGAAACATCGCAAACTGCTTATCCAGTTTCTTCTTCTGCAACCGCTTAGGAAAAGGTGGTGGAGGATAGATCTGTTTCACCCCTATATTACCCTCAGGAGGAGTGTACTCAACAGTAGTCTTCCTTGGTTCCACTTCTGCTTCCTGCTCCTCTACTTCTTTTTCAGCCCCAGCTTCTTCATTCGAAACTTGAGTTTGCTCGGGATTCGCAACCTTTCCAGATCTCAAAGTGATTGCCTTCACCTGCTCATTAGCTTCCCTCTTTCCTGGCACTTCAGTGTTGCTAGGTAATATAACAGGTTGACGATTTAGCAAGGCATTGGCAATTTGTCCAATTTAATTTTCCAAGGTCTTGATAGAAATAGCTTGACTCTTACACATAAGCTTCAACTTCTCTAATTCAGATTTTTCATTAGCTTGTTGTAGCTGAAGTTGCTGCCTTGGTGCATATTGCGGTTACTGAAAACCAGTGGGGTTGTACTGCTTAGCTGGGTACTGCTGATAAGACTGTTGAACCGTATTCTGAGCGTTTTTCCAGCTGAAATTAGGATGATTGTGGTTGTTGGGATGATAAGTGGCTGGCACAGGTTGCTGTGATCACTGAAAGTTGCTCACGAACTGAGTTGATTCACTAAAAATAGCACACTGATCAGTCTCATGGGCACCAGCACAAAGCTCACAGACACTAGTGATTTGATTAACTCCATAGTTAGTCAAAGTGTTCACCTTCATCGGCAAAGCCTTAAGTTGGGCAGCTATGGCAGTTGCTGCATCCAACTCCAGAATTCCTGCTACTTTTCCTTGAGTCAGTCTCTGAGAAGGATTCTGGTATTTATTAGCAGCCATCAGTTCAATCAATTCATAAGCTTCATTGTAGATTTTAGCTCACAAGGCTTCTCCTGATGCTGCATCGAGCATGGGTCTAGAAGTAGCACCCAATCCATTATAGAAACAGTTTATAATCATCCAATCAGGCATATCGTGGTGTGGGCACTTCCTTAGCATGTTCTTATATCGATCCCAAGCCTCACACAGAGATTCTCCAGTTTACTGAGCAAACTGAGTAAGAGCATTCCTGATTGCAGCAGTCTTCGCCATAGGGAAGAATTTAGTGAAAAAATTTTGTGCAAGATCCTCTTATTTGGTGATAGACCCTGATGGTAGAGAATGTAACCAGCACTTTGCTTTATCCCTTAGAGAGAATGGGAAGAGTCGCAGCTTGATGGCATCTTCAGTCACACCATTGAACTTGAAAGTGTCGCGGATCTCGATGAAATCCCTGATGTGCATGTTGGGGTCTTAAGTAGGCGAACCCCCAAACTGAACTGAGTTCTGTATCATCTGAATCATGTTTAACTTGATGTCAAAAGCGTTAGCCGAGATGGCTGGCCTGATAATGCTTGACTGAATATCATTGATCTTAGGCTGAGAATAGTCCATCAAAGCCTTAGGAATTTCTGCTTGATCTCCCATCACTACTAAAATTGGTTCCTCTATTTTCTCTTATTTTACCTTCTATTCGTCCTCAAATACTTCCCTTCAAACCACTACAACTTCTTCCTCGGCTTTATCCAGAGTTCTCATATGACACCGCGAACGCGTATGCATACACGCTCGCTAAAGTACCTGAAATAAGACAAGAAAATAGATAAGTAACAATGCCGGATTCTATGAACTTTAAAAATCACTGATGACAAACACATAAACAAAAAATTAACACTGCAGTCCCCGGCAGCGGCGCCAAAAACTTGTTAGTCGCTAAACACGCGCTAATAATACACGCAAGTATACGCATTCGCAAGTAATATAGAATTATTTCTAGTTCGTTCCTACAGAGACTAACTTTAGTTAACTAATTAATTTATGCACTTATGCACCAATGATATTGCTATTATTCAATGCTAAGATGAATAACAAATTAGGTTTTTGATTATAACTAAGAATTAAACTAACAATTATAACTAAGAGAATAAGAATGGTTGAATTAATATATACGACAAACATGGGATTCTAACTTCATTAAATACTTTATTCAATAGCTTTATTGTTCTTAACCCTAGCATGTAATGGTGATGACACTAATCAGATAACACGAAACTGATAAACGCCAACTTTCGTTGCACGAATACCATACTACCAGACATCCATAAAAGAGATAGAAGCTGAATTGACACCAATTATATTGAGACCCTATATTTCTATAGAATTTGACAACATAAAGGTTTAATGCACAATTATATATCGTGATTACATAGGGCAAGTAATATGGTTAAAATTACCTACGAATCATGCATAACAATAACACATGAACCTGTGCTAGCATGGCAAGTTCTAAATCCTTAAATTCATTATCGCTTCATTAAAGATTAACACGCTATATTATAAGTTCGCGGCGCTCATAAGACGAATAAGCACAACCAATACTAGGTTATCATACAATCACCATACACTAAGGTATCGAAACAAATTAACTAAAGAAATCCATAAATAAATCCGCTACAACCCCTCGATAACAATTAGCCCATAATCAGAATCATCATCAATGTGGGTTCCGATGAAAGCATGGTATAATAAACGTAGTCTTTATACTAAATAAATAATAAACCAAGTACGAAACAAGAGTAAGGTTCACGAATAAGAAAACTAGCATCCAAGTTATAACTTAGAACAAAGATTCACAAGTAAAAACAAGATCTTCTTCGTCTTGGTTGAATCGGGCTGACACGGTCTTCTTACGTCTCTCCTTGTGCTCTGATATATCCATCTCTAGAAAACGTCCTTTATTTAAGTATATATAGCAGCCCATGCAAGATAGAAGTCCTCCAATTGTAAATCAACGAGAATCAGGATTCTGGGATCCCGACCCGGCGCGGCCGCGCGCTTCATCAGCCGGGCGCACTGCCTCTCTGACAAATGGGTGCGGCCGTGTGCTAGACCAGCGCGGGCACCCCGTGCTTCTGGAAAAACTTCTGAATTTCTTTAATTTCTACTGCAATTGAGTTGGCTTTCAGAGCTTTATTCTTTGGACATCATCCTAACACCATATTAGCACCAAAATAATGTTAATTCACCTGACTCTTAGAATAATGCCTAAAATGCAAAAACACTAGAAAACACATTAAAACACCAACAACTTGAGTACATTTACACCAATTCGATGCTTTACAGAGCGTAATAAAGTGTCATAAATGCCACTCAATACTAGAGACCTTGTGCCCAAAAATAATGCCATGTCGCACCATAAAGTGACATTTCCCCCAATTGAGAACCAAATTAGTCTCAACACACCTCTTGAGAACGTCGCCTAGATTCTGCAAGCATTCATCTAATGAGTCACAAAATACAGAGAAATCGTCCATGAACACCTCCATATTATGACTAGTCATATCAGAGAAGATAGCAATGATGCATCTCTGAAATGTGGTCGGTGCTCCACATAACCCAAAAGAAACTCTGTGAAAGGCGAAAGTACCAAATGGACAAGTGAAAGTAGTCTTCTCCTGATCTTCTGGAGCAATGCAAATTCGATTAGAACCAGAATAACCATCCAGAAGACAGTAGTACTCATGCCCTGCCAATCTGTTAAGCATCTGATCAATAAACGGCAGAGGGAAGTGATCTTTTCTTGTGGCCTTGTTTAGCTTCCTGTAATCCATGCAAACTCTCCACCCGTGACTGTTCATGTAGGAATAAGCTCGTTCTTAGTGACCGCATTGATAACTCCTTTCTTTGGCACACACTGTACTGGGCTTACCCATGAACTGTCACAAATAGGATAGATGATCCCTGCATCCAGCCACTTGAGGATTTTCTTCTTCACAACCTCTTTCATGATTGGATTTAGCCTTCTCTGTTGCTCCACATTAGGCTTGCTTCCTTCCACTAGCAGAATTTTGTGCATGCAATACGAAGGGCTGATTTCCTTGATATCTGCTATAGTCCAACCAATTGCCGATTTGAATTCTCTAAGAATTCTTAAAAGATTCTCCTCATCGCTACCTGAAAGGTCAGATGCAATAATAATAGGAAAAGTAGATTCATCACCTAAAAACGCATACCTCAAATGTTCAGGTAAAGTCTTAAGCTCAAGAGTAGGAGCTTCCTCAATAGATGGCTTAAGGCGCTTAGGAGATTAGTTTAACTCCTCCATTCCCAGAGATTCAAAAGGCCTATCAATCTTTCTCTTCCAGGGAGAAGCATTCATAAATTGCAACTGCTCATCCCCTTCATCATCTTCACTATCGAAATTCCCCAACAAGGCCTTCTCTAAGGCATCAGACTATAGCAATTGATCAAGTTCTAAAGTAACCATAGAATCAACCAACTCCACTTTTAAGCACTCCTTATTTTCCATAGGGAACTTCATGGCATTGAACACATTAAAAGTTACATCATGATCCATCACTCTCATGGTGAGCTCACCTTTCTGCATATCTATCAAGGTTCGAACAGTAGCCAAGAAAGGTCTTCCCAAGATTATGGGAATCTTCTTATCCTCCTCGAAATCAAGAATTACAAAATCAGCAGGGAAGATGAGTTTATCCACCTTGACCAAGATGTCCTCCACAATACCACGCGGATATGTAATAGAACGGTCGGCCAACTGCAAAGTCATATAAGTAGGCTTTGGATCAGGCAAGTTCAACTTCTTGAAGATTGACAAGGGCATCAGATTGATGCTAGCTCCCAAGTCACATAGACACTTGTCAAATGATACCTTTCCAATTGTACAAGGAATAGTGAGGCTTCCAGGATCTTTAAGCTTTGGAGGCAACTTCTGTTGTAGCACAGCACTGCATTCCTCCGTGAGAGCAACGGTCTCTAAGTCATCAAGCTTCACCTTCCTAGAGAGAATACCTTTCATGAACTTCGCGTAACTAGGCATTTGTTCAAGAGCTTCAGCGAAAGGTATGTTGATGTGAAGTTTCTTGAACACCTCCAAAAACTTCTCAAACTTCTTATCCAGCTTTTTCTTCTGCAGCTTCTTAGGAAAAGGAGATGGAGGATAGATCATTTATCCCCTGTATTACCCTCAGGAGGAGTGTGCTCAACAGTAGTCTTCCTTGGTTCCACTTCTGCTTCCTTCTACACTTCTTCTTCTTCAGCCTCAACTTAGCTTCTGGAGTCTTAGCTTTTTCAGGATTTGCAACCTTACCAGACCTCAATATAATTTCCTTAACATGCTCCTTAGTTTCCTTCTTGCCTGGCACTTCAGTATCGCTCGGAAGCGTGCCAGGTTAACGATTCAGTAATGCATTAGCAATTTGCCCAATCTGATTCTCCAAGGTCTTGATAGACACAACTTAGCTCTTGCACATGAGCCGCAACTCCTCTAATTCAGATTTTTCATTAGCTTGCGGTAATAATTGAAGTTAAAGTTATTGCCTAGGGGCATATTGCGGTTGCTGAAAACCAGGAGGGTTATACTGCTTTGCTATGTATGGCTGATAAGATTGTTGCACCGTATTCTGATCGTTACTCCAGCTGAAGTTAGGATGATTGCGGTTATTTGGATAATAAGTGGCTGGAGCTTGTTGCTGTGATCTCTGAAAGTTGCTCACAAATTGAGCTGATTCGCTAGAAATAGCACACTGCTCAGTTTCATGTGCTCCCGCACAAAGCTCACAAACACTAGTGATTTAATTAACTCCATAATTTGCCAAAGAGTCCATTTTCACCGTCAAAGCTTAAAGTTGAGCAGCTATAGCAGTACCTGTATCTACTTCCAGAATTCCTGCGACCTTGCCTTGCAACATTCTTTGCATAGGATTATGGTATTCATTAGCTACCATGAGCTCAATCAACTCATAAGCTTCATTATAGCTTTTGGCCCATAAGGCTCCGTCAAATGCTGCATCGAGCATAGGTCTAGACTGAGCACCCAAACCATTGTAGAAATAGTTTATAATCATCCAATCAGGTATGCCATAGTGTGGGCACTTCCTTAGCATCTCCTTATATCGATTCCAAGCCTCAAACAGAGATTCTCCAGTTTGCTGAGCAAACTGAGTAAGAGCATTCCTGATTGCAGCAGTTTTGCCATAGGAAAGAATTTAGTGAGAAACTTTTGAGCTAGTTCCTCCCATTTGGTGATAGACCCTGGTGGTAGAGAATGTAACCAGCACTTTGCTTTATCCCTCAGAGAGAATGGAATGAGTCACAGCTTGAGAGCACCTTCAGTCACCCCATTAAATTACTTGAAAGTGTCGCAGATCTCGATGAAATCCCTAATGTGCATGTTAGGGTCTTATATAAGAGAACCCCCAAACTGAACTGAGTTCTATATCATCTGAATCGTGCTCGACTTGATCTCAAAAGTGTTAGCCGGGATGGCTGGTCTGATGATGCTTGACTGAATATCATTGATCTTAGGTTGAGAATAGTCCATCAGAGCCTTAGGATTTTCTGCTTGATCTCCCATCACTACTAAAGCTAGTTCTTCGACTTTCTCTTTTTCTTCTACTTTCTCTTTATCCTCAAAAACTTCCCTTCAAATCACTACAGCTTCTTCCTCGGCTTGATCCAGAGTTCTCTTACAAGCCCGCGAACGTGTATGCATACACGCTCGCTACAGTACCTAAAACACGACAAGGAAAAGAGTAAGTAAGTAACAATGTCTGAGTCAATGAACTTTAATAATCACTGATGACAAACACATAAACTAAAAGTTAACACCGTATCCCCGGCAGCGGCGCCAAAAACTTGTTAGTCGCTAAACACGCGCTAAAATTCACGCAAGTATACGCGTTCGTAAGTAGTATAAGATATAAATCAGATTCGTTCCCACAGAGATTGGTTTAGGTTAACTTTGTAATTTATGCACTTATGCAACAATAATATGGCTATTATTCAATGCTAAGATGAATAACAATTTGGGTTTTGATTATACTACGATTAACTATTGAGAATTATACTAGAGAACATTAACTAAAGATATTAAGAGAGTTTAATAATATATAACACAAATATGGGATTCTAACTTCATTAAGTACTTCATTCAATAGCCTTTTCATTTTTAACCTTAGCATGTAATGGTGATGACACTAATCAGATAACACGAAACTGATAATCGCCAACTTTCGTTGCACGAATACCACACTATCAAACATCCACAAAAGAGATGGAAGCTGAATAAATATCAAGTATATTGAGACCCTATATGTCTATAGGATTTGACAACATAACGGTTTAATGCACAAGTTACTTATCGTGATTACATAGGGTAAGTAAGATGGTTAAAATTACCTACAAATCATGCATAACAATAACACATGAACCTATGCTAGCATGGCAAGTTCTAAATCCTTAAATTTGCTGTCGCTTTATTAAGAATTAACACGCTATCTTATAAGTTCGCGACACTCATAAGATGAATAAGCACAACCAATACTAGGTTATAATACAATCACCACACACTAAGGCATCGAAACAAATTAACTAAAGAAATCCATAAATAAATCCTCTAGAACCCCATGATAATGATTAGCCCATAATCGGACTCATCATCAACATGGGTTCCGATGAAAGCATGGTATAATAAACGTAGTATAACACCCTCCAAATCCAGGGTATAGGTTTGGGGCATTATTGATATCAACTACTCACTAAACCTGCAAAAGCGGAATATGAATATAATAATTACCCCGAACTACTGCTACTCAGGATCTTTTAAGGTTAAGAGTTGAAAACAAGAATGACACACTAACTTTATTACAAACCCAAATACAAATTATATGTCTAAAGAACTCTCTTTATTACAATTACTTTATTCTATCTACATTCTCACCACACAGCTTTTATTCAAACCAACATTACTATTTATCCTGTTTCACCTGATCTGGTAACTCAAAGCTCTCTTCTAGAATAGGGATGAACACTCTTGGTATAAGAGGGTCCCACTGCTTGACTCGCTTCTTGACTATGCGAGTTCTGATGGGTTTAATTCTCTACCTTGATTAAAAAATAATGGGAATAATAATAAAAGAGGGTGAGCCAAAATTGCTCAACAAGCCTGCAACAATATAGTAGGGTAAAGAGAGAAGAATAAATGAACCGATAATCTGTTGGTTTGAACTACCATCTATTTTTGTATAGAATAATAATTTGCCATTACTGGCGAGTGCCGAATGAATGATACTGGAAATAAGCACTAACTATGCACTATAACCTGCTGATCAGTTAGGATACAGTGCAGATCTATACCCAATTGCATAGACTTAGCCAACATAAGGAGTACTCAGGAAACTATGGCCTATTAATTAAAGGTCTGGGTAAAACCCAATCCGTATCGTAACTATCCAGTCCAAAGCTGAGCATCCGGAACAATCGGCATGCTTTCGATGTATCCCAATATCAAGATATATCGTAATATATGTAACGAGGGTGAAAATATTGGAATATGAATAGAGGATTTAATAAATTGGGAGAAATTAAAAATCGAAATGAAATAGAATCAATAATTGTGTATCAGTGTATATGAACAAGAATTATCAAAGTGTAACTGATATGGAAAATGGGGTATAATTCACTATTCTGAATTTAGAATAGGGGAAAAACTTGCCTGGCGCGTACTTAACCTGGTTCAACTCACCGCCTTCGGTCTCTTGCTTGATCTCCCTTGCTGATACTGAATCAATCATTGAAAGGTAGTCGTATAGATAACTTATTACATACGCGTATCTCGAATTGATACTACGTAACCCTAATAATCTACACATGCGTTTCTATCTGACTCGCATATATACACATATAATTATTTAGCACATAGGGTTCATAAAATCTCGTAAAGCACATAGCACATAAAGCACATAATTAATTTTTCGACTTATAAATATTTTTAGAATTGTTACCAGACTCATACCTGTATTAACCAGCCTTATTTGATTTTATTATAATTTTTCGGTATTTATTTGACTCGATTCTACCTATATTAGGGCCTATAAACAATTAACTATCACAAGACCACTCTCTTTCGGAGGAAATTATGACCTACAATTATTTTTATTGAATTCGTTTCATTTTTCTGAGCCTAAGGGTCTTCGTTTCACTTAAATCGGACTAACAGTTTAATTATTATGAATTAAACAAGATTCAATTAATTAATAATTAATTATAATTAATTAATTATAATTAAATAATCCTTAATTATATTTTTAAATAATTAATTAATAATTATTGAATTTTAAAATAATTAATCCCTAATTATTAGGATTAATTACAATTTATTACAATTATTTACAAATTATTATTACTTGCTCGATTAGACCGATTATTTACAAATAAATAATCGATACAACTAATTGATGCGTTATTTATCTAATAAATAATTATTATTCGCACCATACTCTAACTCAACGATCAACTACTCGTATAAATATGAGCTACTCGCATTCCTCGTATAATTATCAAACTATTATTATTATTATTATAACTTATACGATTAATTAATTATCGATATGTAATTTTTCAATATGAATAATTATTACGACACTCTTCGAAGAAATAAATTATCGCTCGAATAATAATTCTAATTATCGAACCAATACTCGTATAAATGCGAGTTATTCGTAATATTCAACTAATTATCGAGTTATTAATGATATTATTCGCTTATTTTTAATCCTTATTTATTAATTAATTACCTAATTATTAACTAATAAATAACTAATAAATAATTAGATAAATAATTAAATAAATAACTAAATAACTAATTTCAAATTTCTTAATTAATAAAATAATTTAGAAATTATTAATAAAAAAAATCAGAATTTGAATCTAATTTTTAATTAATTTTTAAAATTAGTAAAATCGGATTTTGGATTTTATAAAATATAATCAAATAATTAAATATCCAGAAACAGAAAACAGGTTAATGCATTCGGGTTTTGAAGATCAAACCCGGGTCGATTTCCGGGTTGAAACCGGGTCGAACCCCGGTCCTCAAGAACAGCCCAGAACCCGGCGATAGTGGCCGGTTCCGGCGGCTTTCCGGCGAGTCTCAAACGAGGCTAAATCAACGCGGTTTCGCTCCATTTTTGGTGCTAATCGATTCCCTATGACTGCAGCCTCCTTTCCGCCGCAACACAGTCGTCCAAACTCCGCTCCTCCTCTATCTCCGGCGAAAACCGAAGCTCCCCGATGAGCTTCATCTGAAAAACGGCCCTCCCCGAAATCTTTCATCAAACTCAATGATTTATACACGGAATCAAAGCTACTGAGTTCTACAATCAATCCCAATACCCAACAACAATCGAAACATCTCCAAAATCACAAAAAAAACGAATTCAAAGTTGCTAAAACCACAAGAACTCGGGAACTACCTTCCCGGGGTTATACGAATCAATTAACCCTGCAAAATCATTCATTAACTCGATTTAAAGCTATATAACTTATCAAACCAATCAAACGATTCTTAAATCACAAACGCCTAATTCAAGCATAAACCCTAAAAAATCGAATTGAAAATCAAATCAACAACACAGCAAATTGGTGATATGAATAGAAAGTAGAGGTCGGGAGGATCATTTTGGTTACTCACATGATCGATTTGGTGAACAGAAACACGATGAAATCTGCGATTGAATCTCTGCAGTTGTTCTTCACCCACACAAATTATTTCTTGATTTTCTGATTTTTAATTATAATTAACTAATTAATTAATAATAAATCAGGTATTTATAGTACTGAAAATAATACCCCAAAATAAAATTAAGGGGCTAATTACACATCTAATAAAAATATTTGGCCCCAAATTTTATAATTTTTGGGTATTAATAATGAATTTTTAAATATCCAATAAATACAAAATAAATGCTAAAAATTCCCAAAAATTATGAATATTACAAAAATGCAAAGAAAAATGATGTATGATAATTTCATGATCATATAAAATTAAAAATGTGATTTTTGTGGAGTTTTTGGTACCCAAAGGGGTCCAGAAAAATCATTTTTCGCGAAAAAAGTAAATTTGTAAAACGTCTAGGGGTTCAGAATAGCGATATGGTATAGGTCGTTTTTGGCAAAAATAGGGCCAATGATTTTGTTTGAAATATGGGCTTTTAAAACACTGTTTGAGCTGTACGGGCTTTGATATAAAGTATATAACTTACGATAAAACACTCAATAAATATCTAAAACACGTTCAGATCAAAACAGATAACACGTAGCATATAGCAATTAGGGTTTTATGACTCAACACATTTAATCGCATAATAATACACATAATGTATCTTTATTATAATATAATACAAGCGTAATTTCTCGGTCGCTACATTTTCCCCCCTTAACAGGATTCTGTCCTCAGAATCACACTATATAAATAACTGAGGATACTTCTCTAACATATCACTCTCAAGCTCCCAGGTTTATTCTTCAACCGCTGGGTTTCTCCACAAAATTCTCACTAATGGTACAGACTTATTCCTTAACACCCTCTCTTGCCGATCTAAAATTCTTATCGACTGCTCTACATACGACAAATCTGCCTGAAGTTCTATTGGCTCATATTCTATTACATGCCTTGTATCGGGATTGTACTTCTTAAGCATAGATACATGAAATACATTATGAATATGCTGCATATGGGGTGGTAAAGCTAACTCATACGCAACCTTTCTGACTTTCTTCAAAATTTCAAATGGTCCAACGTAACGAGGTTTTAATTTTCCCTTGTTGCCAAACCTAGTTAGTCCCTTCCATGGTGATACCTTTAGCAATACATGTTCTCCTTCCTGATAGTCCACATCTTTTCTGGATTGATCTGCATATTTACGTTGTCGATTTTTGTGCTGCTTCAAGTCACTTTCGGATATGTTCTACTTTTTCCTTGGTCTGCTGAATCAGTTCTGGACCTAGAATCTTGCGTTCTCTAACTTCATCCCAACATGTAGGTGATCTGCATTTTCTTCCATATAAAGCTTCATAAGGTGGCATCCCGATACTCTCTTGATAGTTGTTATTGTAAGAAAATTCCACTAGCGGTAGATGCTCGTCCCAATTGCCTTCAAAGTCTATTGCACACACTCGTAACATATCTTCGATTGTCTGAATGGTTCTTTCACTTTGCCCGTCTGTTTATGGATGATAAGCAGTACTCATGTTCAACTTGGTTCCTAGACATTCTTGGAATTGTCTCCAAAATCTTGAATTAAAACGGGGATCTTGATCCGATACAATAGATATAGGTACTCCATGACGCATCATGTTTTCCTTGAGATATAAGTGTACTAACTTGTCCAGTGAAAACCTTTCGTTGATCGAAAGAAAATGTGCTGACTTCATTAATCAATCAATGATAACCCAAATTGCATCATGATTTGCTTTCGTCCTTGGAAGTCCTACTACAAAATCCATAGCTAAGTGTTCCCATTTCCATTCGGGAATATCTAGGGGTTGTAGTAATCCGCTCGGGCGTTGATGTTCAGCTTTAACTCTTTGGCACGTATAACACTTACCAACCCATTCCGCTATTTTTTTCTTCATATCTGGCCACCAAAAGTTTTCCTTCAGGTCTTTGTACATCATTGTGCTTCCGGGATGAATCGAATATCTTGAACTATGAGCGTCTTGCACAATTTCCGCTTTTAGTTCCGGTACGTTAGGTATCCAGATCCTCGAAGCAACTCAAAAAATTCCTTTAGCATCCTTTTGACTGGTAATCTCTTCTCCTGTCATGTTGTCGATCTCTTGATCCATTACTTCTTCTTGACACCTTCTTATTTTCTCCAATAGTTCCGGCTGAAAAGTCATAACGTAAATCATTTCAGTAGAGCTTTCTAGAACACGAACTTCAATCTCCAGTTTATCGAATTCCTTGATTAAGTCTTCTAAAGATGTTAACAGGTTCAATCGTTCCTTTTGACTTAACGCATCTGCTACTACATTGGCCTTGCCTGGATGATAATTGATTGAAACATCATAGTCCTTAGTTAACTCTAGCCACGTCGCATGTTGAGTTCCTTTTGTGTGAAAATATACTTCAAGCTTTTATGGTCCGTGTAAATCTCACATCTTTCGCCGTATAGATATTGTCTGCAGAGTTTCAGTGCGAATACGATTGTTGCTAGTTCGAGATCGTGCGTCGGATATTTTTGTTCATGCGGCTTTAACTGTCTAAAAGCATATGCGATCATGTTGCCATATTGTATCAAAACACATCTAAGTTCTCGATACGAAGCGTCGCTGTATATGACAAAATCTCCTTGATCGTCAGGTAAAATAAGCACAGGTGCGGTTACTAATCAATTCTTCAACTCTTGGAAACTTGCTTCACATTTCTCGTTCCATTTGAACTTTTCATTCTTTCGTGTCAACTTTGTCAATGGGGTGGCTATCTTTGCAAAATCCTTAACAAATTTTCTGTAGTAACCGGATAATCCCAAGAAACTTTGGACTTCCGTTGGAGTCTTTGGTCTTTCCCAATTTAAAATAGCTTCAATCTTGGTTGGGTCCACTTGAATTCCTTCAATATTGATGATGTGTCCTAAAAATTGCACTTCCTTGGACCAAAATTCATATTTTGAAAATTTCGCATAGAGTTGTTCCTTTCGTAATATCTCCAATGTCGTTCTTAAGTGCGCTGCATGTTCTTCTTCCGTCTTTGAATAGATCAAGATGTCATCAATAAATACAATGATAAACTTATCCAGGTACTTCTTGAATACTCGATTCATCAAATCCATAAATGCTGCAGGGGCATTCGTCAATCCAAAAGCCATCACGAGAAATTCATAGTGTCCATACCTCGTTCTGAACGCAGTCTTTGGAATATCTTCTGCCTTGACCTTTAACTGATGATAGCCTGATCGTAAGTCCATTTTCGAAAACCATGCTACTCCTTTCAGTTGATCAAATAAGTCGTCAATACGAGGCAAAGGATATTTATTCTTGATAGTTAACTTGTTCAGCTCACGATAATCAATACACAGTCGCATGCTACCGTCCTTCTTTTTCACGAACAATACTGATGCACCCCATGGGGATACACTTGGCCTTATAATTCCTTTGTCGAGAATTCTTGCAATTGCTTTGCTAATTCCTTCATTTCAACAGGTGCCATTCGATATGGAGTTTTCGAAATTGGTTCAGTCCCTGGTGCCAAATCAATAATGAACTCGATTTCTCGATCCGGAGGTTGTCCTGGAAGTTCATCTGGAAAGACGTCGGGAAACTCACAAACTACAGGAATATCTTCAATTTTTGGGCTCTCTTTGTCGGTATCCAACACATAAGCTAAGTAATCTTGACATCCTTGACGTATCAATCGTTTCGTCTACATTATTGTTAAGAATCTTTGCTTTTGTTTTTCATCTTTGAATATTACCTTTGTATTTTCTTCGGTTTGCAATTTCACTTTCTTATTTGCGCAATCAATCTGAGCATTATTACTAGCTAGCCAATCCATTCCTAAAATAACATCAAATTCTCCTAACCTGAAAGGTATCAAGTTAACTAAGAAATGATATTTCCCTATTTCAATATCACAACCTGAACATACTCGATCTACCGTAACCTGATCATCATTTGCTAATTTTATGACTAGCACTTCATCTAACCACTGAACCTCACAATCTATCTTAGTAGTAAAATCTTCAGAAATAAAAGATCTTGTAGCTCCTGAATCAATCAATACTTGAGCATTTACAGAATTCACATGGAACGTACCTGCAACCACATTCGGACTCGGTACCGCTTCTTTCATTGACATGTTCAAAGTCCTTGCCCTAGGCTGATTTTGTGGTGGTAGTGGAGGCGGAGGTAATGCTAAAACCCTTGGAATACTAGCGACCATTGTGACTCCTCTGCAGTCCTTGGTGATATATCCTTTTCTTTCACACTGGAAATAAGTGATTTCTGTTTTTCCCATCGGACATTCTCCAGAGTAGTGTCCCCTTTGCTTGCACTTGAAACACGTGACATTTGGCTTGTTGCAAATCCCAGTATGCTTCTTACCAGAAGCTCTGCAATCAGGTATAAAAGGTTGAATAAGTTTTTGCTGATTCAGGGCTGGAAGTCGATTACCCATCCTCTGGTTACCTGTTCTGGTCTCCTGGCATTTACCTTTCCCCGGGCTTGAAATCCCGTCCTTCTGTTGAAACGGTTCTGGGAATTTCCTGGTCCTTTCTCTTTCTGAGCTGCTTCACTTTCACCTTCAATGATCATGGCCTTCTGAACAACAGTCGTATAAGTCGTCAGCTCAAATACGGCTACCCTGCTACGAATCCATGGCTTCAGTCCCTGCTGGAATCTCTTGGCCCGCTTTTCATCCGTATCCACTTGCTCAGGAACAAATCTGGCCAACTCAGTAAACTTGGTTTCATAATTCGCGACCGATAAGTTGTCTTGCTTCAGTTCCAGGAACTTGATCTCCACCTGATTCTTCATGTAGCGAGGAAAATATTTTTCCAGGAAAAGATCAGTGAATCTATCCCAAGTCACTACACCTTCACCTTCCAAAGCTTTCTTTGATTCCCACCAGTAATTAGCTTCGCCCTTCAGAAAGTAGCTGGCAAAATCCGTCTTCTGTTCTTCCTCAATTTTAACCAACGTAAAAGCTTTTCTATCTCCTTCAACCAAGCTCTCGCCTTTGTAAGATCTGTGGAACCGGTAAATTCCGGAGGCTTTACCGACTAGAATTGCTTGAAAGTAACTACAGGTGTTGCTAGTGGTACTTGATGTTCTGGATGAGCGGCTTGTCGTAGCATTTGTTATTGAAACTGCTGATGTTATTATTACATATGTTGCTGCATCATCAGCATCTGCTGTTGCATGAGATGAAATATCTAATCCATCTGATTATTATCATTTTGGCCCTCGATATTTCCGTTAGACGAGTCGGGTCGTGCTTATCTTTTAGGTGCCATATTTCTGATAATAAAACAATAGGTTCTTTTAATAACAATTTACTAAACATGTGTTATGGAATAGAAACAGTCTTTATAATATTAAAACAGTGTTAAAACAGTTGATATGGGGAAAGAAAACAATTTATCAAATATCTAAAATAAGTGAGTAAAAACAGTGTGACATTTAAATAAATCCTCTTAAAATAATTTTAAAATTTTGAAAACATAAAGGGTACAACATGATTATAAATAAAACAACATTTTAAAATATGCAACAATAAAACAGTAAAATAAATGTAAATGCTTAAATGACTGAAAAAATAAAATAAAGAAAATGTGAAAAGGTTCATCTTATATATATATGGTTAGGACACTAGCTGCAGGTGTCAATGCTTGATACAAAAGTTTATAATATGTCAGTCGTACTGCTACTGCTATCAGTCAAAACTAGTAGCTACACTCATACAAACTAGTCATACAATACTACGCTGCATCTATCTACAAATAATATACAAGATACAACACTCCTCTGTCTGCTGAGACCAGAATCCCGGTGGCATACGGCTCACCTCCTCCTGCAAAGCCTCTAACACTGCCTCTGTGAGTCTCATCGCCCTACGATATGCTGCCTCTGTATGTATGTCCTGCTGCCTCAAGTCAGTAAGCTCCTGAGAACCAGCCCTATGGATCTGGCGTAGTCTCTCTCTCAAGATGTAGTCTGGTCGGAGTGCTCGAACTGGACCATCCTCCTGTGTCTCAAACAACCCAAGAATCTCCCTACACTGATCCTGCCATCTGACCCTCTCCTCTCTCTCTGACTGGTACCGCTGATATGTAACTGTGCGATGCTCGCGAAGATCTGTGCGGGAACCTCAAGAAGGCAATGGTAATGGATGATCCACCACTACCTCGTCCATAAACTCTGGATGCGGGAACTGGTATGCTCCGGGCACAGGGGCATAGATAGCTAGTGGTGTAGGAAAAAAACAGGCTGCTCCTGGGGTGCATATACAGGTGGCTCTAACTCTGGCTCCATCTGTGGAATCTCTGGAATCTCAAACTGTGGCACAGGAACCTGTGGTTCTAAGTCCTCCCACTGTGGAATATCAACCATATCAGGAACATCAAACATCGGAAACTCCAATGGTGGAAAATCAGGTATCTCCGGCTCAAAATAAGGGAAATAATCAACAAAGTCTGGTACCTCTGGTGCAGGGGGTACCTCTGGTGCAGGTCCAGGTGGCAATGGTGTAGGTGGTGGTAATGGAGGAAAAACCTACACTGATGCTGGGGCTAGTACTGGTGCTGCTACTGCGTCTGACTCAGTCCGCTCCGTAGATGACGATTGAGAAGCCATCTAATATACATAACAATAATATTACAAGAACAATCAAATCACAATCCTAAAATTCATAACTTCTAATCACATAAACAAATAATCCTAACATTCTTACTTCTATTCTATATAATCTTCCTATCTTATCTTAACCCTAATGTTCTTATTTTCAAGGGTCAAAACCTAAGCTCTGATGCTAACTATAACACCCCCCAAATCCGGGTTATAGATTTAAGGCATTATTAATATCAACTATTCACTAAACCTGCAAAAGCGGAATATAAATATAATAATTACCGCGAACTACTGCTACTCAGGATCTTTTAAGGTTAAAAGTTGGTAAAATTTATTACAATTATTTACAAATTATTATTACTTGCTCGATTAGATCGATTATTTACAAATAAATAATCGATACAACTAATTGATGCACTATTTATCTAATAAATAATTATTATTCGCACCATACTCTAACTCAACGATCAACTACTCGTATAAATACGAGCTACTCGCATTCCTCGTATAATTATCAAACTATTATTATTATTATTATAAATTATACGATTAATTAATTATCAGTATTTAATTATTCAATATGAATAATTATTATGACACTCTTCGAAGAAATAAATTATCGCTCGAATAATAATTCTAATTATCGAACCAATACTCGTATAAATACGAGTTATTCGTAATATTCAACTAATTATCGAGTTATTAATGGTATTATTCACTTATTTTTAATCCTTATTTATTAATTAATTACCTCATTATTAATTATAAATAACTAATAAATAATTAGGTAAATAATTAAATAATTAATTTCTAATTTCTAAATTAATAAAATAATTTAGAAATTATTAATAAAAAAATTCAGAATTTAAAACTAATTTTTAATTAATTTTTAGAATTACTAAAATCGGATTTTGGATTTTATAAAATATAATCAAATAATTAAATATTAGAAACAGAAAACAGATTAATGCATTCGGGTTTTGAAGATCAAACCCGGGTTGAAACCGGGTCGAAACCGGGTCGAACCCGGGTCATCAAGAACAACCCAGAACACGGCGATGGTGGCCGGTTCCGGCGGCTTTCCAGCGAATCTCAAACGAGGCTAAATGAACGCGGTTTCGCTCCGTTTTTGGTGTTATTCGATTCCCTACAATTGCAGCCTCCTTTCTGCCGCAACACAGCCATCCAAACTCCGCTCCTCCTCTATCTCCGGCGAAAACCGAAGCTCCCCGATGAGCTTCGTCGGAAAAACGGCCCTCCCCGAAATCTTTCACCAAACTCAATGATTTATACACGGAATCAAAGCTACTGAGTTCTACAATCAATCCCAATACCCAACAACAATCGAAACATCACCAAAATCACACAAAAAAAATGAATTCAAAGTTGCTAAAAACCCAAGAACTTGGGAACTACCTTCCCGGGGTTATACGAATCAATTATGCAAAATCATTCCTCAACTCAATTTAAAGCTATATAACTTATCAAAACCATCAAACGATTCTTAAATCACAAACGCCTAATTCAAGCATAAACCCTAAAAAATCGAATTGAAAATCAAATCAACAACACAACAAATGATATGAATAGAAAGTAGAGGTCGAGAGGATCATTTTGGTTACTCACATGATCGATTTGGTGAACAGAAACACGATGAAATCTGCAATTGAATCTCTGCAGTTGTTCTTCACCCACACAAATTATTTATTGATTTTCTGATTTTTAATTATAATTAACTAATTAATTAATAATAAATCAGGTATTTATAGTACTGAAAATAATACCCCTAAATAAAATTAAGGGGCTAATTACACATCTAATAAAAATATTTGGCCCCAATTTTTATAATTTTTGGGTATTAATAATGAATTTTTAAATATCCAATAAATATAAAATAAATCCCAAAAATTCCCAAAAATTATGAATATTACAAAAATGCAAAGAAAAAATGATGTATGATAATTTCATGATCATATAAAAATAAAAATGTGATTTTGTAGGGTTTTTGGTACCCTAAGGGGTCCGGAAAAGTCAATTTTTGCGAAAAAGGTAAATTTGTAAAACGTCTAAGGGTTCAGAATAACGATATGGTATAGGTCATTTTTGGCAAAATAGGGCCAATGATTTTGTTTGAAATACAGGCTTTTAAAACACTGTTTGAGCTGTACGGGCTTTGATATAAAGTATATAACTTACGATAAAACACTCAATAAATATCCAAAACACGTTCGGATCAAAACAGACAACACGTAGCACATAGCAATTAGGATTTTACGACTCAACACATTTAATCATATAATATTACACATAATTTATCTTTATTATAATATAATACAAGCTTAATTTCTCGGTCGTTACACGTAGTCTTTATAAACAACTAATAAACAAAGTACGTAATCCAGAGTATTAGGTTCAACAAAACAAGAAACGAGCATCCAAGATTACAACTTAGAACAAAGATTTACAAGAATAAACTAGATTGTATTCGCTTTCTTTGAATTGTGCTATAGGTCTTCTTGTCGTCTTCTCCTTCAGCTCCGTTACTTCTCTATGAAAAATGTCTCTTATTTAAGTATATATAGCAGCCCATGCAAAGTAGAAGTCCTCCAATTAGAAGCCAAGTAGAATCAGGATTTTAATATCCCGACTCGGCGCGGCCGCGCACTTGATCAGCGAGGGTGCGCTGTGTCTCTGAAGTTTGGGCGCGGTCGCGCGCTATGACAGCGCGGGCGTGCTGGCCTCCTGGATAAAATTCTGCTTTCTTTCTTTTCTTACTGCAATGAGTTGGCTTCCCGAGCTTTATTTCTTGGACTCCATCCGAACACCATATTCGCACCAAAACAATGCTAATTCACCTGAATTCCGGATTAGTGCCTGAAATGCAAAAACACTAGAAAACATATTTAAATACCAACAACTTGAGTACAAATACACCAATTCAAAGCTTAATGGGGCGTTATAAAGTGTCATAAATTCCACTCAACAACAGCATACATTTCTTCTCTTAGGGGGAGATAAAAGTTTAAGTAATAGTTTGGAGGATTCCTCAACTAAGGGGGAGAAATAGCATGCAGGAGGAAAAATATAAAGCATATAACCACAACACCATTTTTGTTTGTAACTACGGATCCTATTGTACGGGAGAGGTTGTAAACACAAGGTGATTTCTAGTAATCAGAAGAAGTGGTTTGGTTCATCACTATTCTTCATAAGGGGAGAAGTTGTTTTCTAAAAAGGGAGTACGATTGGTTTTTGTTTGTGGATCCTATTGTACGGGAGAGGTGGTAAACAAAGGTGATCTCCTTTAAGCAGTTGATTCTCATAGGAGGGGAAGCAAGAGAGATATGCGCTTCTCAACCGGAAATGTGGTTGTACAAAAGAAGCTGCTGATGATTACTTCAAGACTGAAAAGTGTTATCTGGCAGAGATTTGAAGAACCAAGGAAATGAAGATGAAACTACTTGAATATCAGTTCAGTGCTAGAAAAACAAACATCTTTCATTTCAGTTACTCAAGAAATCTGGAAATGCAGAATTTGATCCAGAAAATCGGTAGCATTATTCACAAGTCCCGGTACTTTACTTTTTCCAAGTTGTTAGTTGAGTTATCCTCTCTATTTAATTTGTTTGTTAGGTTTAACAATCAAATAGGGGGGGATTGTTGGTGAGACTGCGTAGCTGTATGAACAGTTATATGATAACTCAACACGAGAACAACACTAGAACATGACAGGTTAATAATACTACGTCTATACAAGAAATCAAGAAGAAATAAGACAAGGCAAATACAAGGAATCAAAATATTAGAAGAAGGTTTGAAGTCTATTTACAGATCATTGAAAGAAGTTCATTAATATGATCATGCCTCAGTGAAGAATAAAGATTAAAGACTTTCAAGGTTTCAGAAATGATGAAGATTCAGTTTATAAGTGCTACTAGAAGATTTCAGTGTATTGACATTGATTGAAGATAGACAGTGTATGAAGCATAGGAATCTGAAGAATTGAAGACAGAGTATAGACAGAGGTTAAAGAAGACAGCTGCAGTCTTGAAGTTATACTCACTGACACGAGTTCATTTATATGTTCAAGCGTCGGTAAATAACTGTAATAACCCCCAAAATTTTCAACTTTTTGTAACCCTTATGAATAGTGTTTTAGCTGAATGAGAAAACTTTTCATGCCACACTATGTAGGGTTTCTGTTATGGATATTCTGAGATTTTATTAGTACTCTATATGGTATATAAGTGTATGTAAAGATCGCCAGAATCCAATTCCGAACACTTTGATTTTTCCCGGAAATCCACTAGATACGGAAAGAATTGAGTATAAGGTAACAGGATAAAAAGGATTTAAATTAAAGGATTATAAGAGAGGATCATAAAAGGAATATAATATATTGAGAAAGGTTAAGGGAACCTAAGTAATAAGATCCCGGGTATGATCCCTCAAACGATAAACGAAAACGAAAGTTAAGCGAACCGTATAACAGATCAGCGGTCATTAGGCAAACAATTAAGGAAGTTAATCAAAGGGATTAGAGAGGATGATGTCACCTAACCAATGAGAAGAGGACAAGGAGGGGAAGATGACATCATAGCATGACATAAGCATGACATAAGAAGGAAGGAAATGTGGTGGATTGTTAACCACACAAAACCAAGGTTAAATTGGTAATTAACCTAAAATAAAACAAACCTAATTCAATCAACCAAGCCAAACAAATTATTTCTCATCAAAACAAACTTTTATTCTCTACAACAAAAGCTTGCTCTCGGCTTTTTCATTTTCAAGAAGCAAGAAATTTCAAAACTCAAGATCAAGGCTTCCTAAATTGGTAAGATAATTCCCTAATCATCCTTATGCATAGTTATGGCTATATCATGAGTTTAAGCACCCCATTCATTCTCAATCTTCTTCAATAAATCAATGAAGAAGACAATGAATAGTGATTTCAAAGTTTTTAACTTGAATTTTTCTTGTTTTCCTTTAAGATCCAAGCATCCCTAAGACTTCTCAAGGCTTCTTAAGGCTTCCTAGCTACTCCCACCACTTCAAGGAAGGTATATCATCTCCAAACCCTAGATTCCTTTGTATAATAAGATGATTTTGATTATTATGGTGATATAGTAGCTTAATGCTTGTGGTTTAGAGTTTGGGTTGGAGTGGTAGTGAAATGGAATGGTGAATCTTGTTGTTTTGGTTAAAAGAACTTAAGTATAGTTAAATTCAAGCTTAGGCATAAGTATAAATGTTAATATTGAATTGATTGGGGCTGTTATGATGTGATAAGGATGGACTTTGGTTGTATGAATGGGTTGAGGTTGAATTGTGATGGTTTTTGAATGGTTTAAATTTGGGAAATCGCGCAAACATAGTCGTCGTAATGTCCGATTTACTTTAGACTGCTTTTGTTCATTACATTTGGACCCGAGAACTCCCTGCTAGATTATGACCATTGCCATTTTTAGATAGTTCATGTTATGAGCTTCGTTTTGATATGTAGTTCGTTTAATTCCGATATACGGTTTAGGAGAAACGACCGTTTTAAGTAACGGCGTTTCGCGAATGAAACTTTTCCCCTCGCCTTACTTTGAAGCATAGGTTAAAGACCAAACAGGGTTAATTAGTGTATGAAACAATTTTGGCAAGTGTGTTCGGCAGTGGGTAAGACACCCGCGAAAGAATTGCCTTAAAACTCGTAATGGTTAATTTATTAAAAATGGTGGAGCCGAGGGTACTCGAGTGACTTAAGAGAATCAGTGAGCGCAAAACGAGCGTTAGAGTCTAAGTTGGTTAAAGTATAGATTTACAAGTGACTTTGGTTTAATTCCAACTTACTTGTTGTTTATAGGTTACCAGACTCATCCCGAGCCTTTTATCACCCCTAGTCGCTCAGGCAAGTTTTCTACCCGTATAACTGTTGTTGTGATGTATATGTGTATATGCATGATCCTGCGATAATTGCATATTGGTTATTAACAAATTCTTGCGATATATTGTAGCATGTGATATGGTATATATGCATGCCTGTTTCATATTCTTGATTTATATATCTGTTGGTTAAAATGCTTACAATTGCATAATACCTATGCTAGAGATAAGCGGTAATGAGTTTACCCTTAGTGGAGGGGATCAAAAGGTGAAAACATTTTCTAAAACCGGGAGTCGAGGATCCCGAGTAGATTTTATATATATATATATATATATATATATTTATATATATATGGTTATAGTTTTCCAAACTATTAATCGAATAAGGTTTATTCGATAACTTTATTTTATTTAATGAATATTATTTGAATATTCATTCGAGGACTTATGACTCTGTTTATTATATTTAATGATTATTAATTGGTTATTCATTGGAGGATGTATGACTCCGTTTATTTTATTTATTGAATATTATTTATAATATTCATTCGAGGTATTATGACTCCGCTTATTATTTAATAATATTCTTTATTTTATTAAAGAATAATGTTTCGATAATCAAACTTATTTTCGATTATTCAAATAAAGATAGTACTTTCATATAAGTATATCTTTGGTTATTTAATATCCATTTCAAGTATAAGTTTTAAAACTTCTACTTCGATTATTTTTATAAGGATTATCTTTATGAGAATAGTATTTAAATAATAATATTCAGATATTTTCTAATATATCGGGACTGATTTATTTTAATAAATCAGCAGTACTCCAAACATTCTTAAAAATGTTTTCGAGTCTTCAAAATGATTTTTAAAGTTAGAGTGGACCCCAAAACTCATTTTTTATATTTAAGATCTTCCTTTCAAAGGGGATTTAAATACTCGCTCAAACCTGGGGGATCCAGCTCTGTGGTGCATTTTACATTCGCAACGTGGTTACTGTTTTGAGAAAACAAATGAATTGATTACTTACCCAACGTTCGGGAAGTAAGCCCATCTAATTGAGTCGGCATAAGCGACAGGCCGGGGTACGGTCTATCAAAGTGTAAGTGGCTGGGTGGCAGTCCATCAACGCGTAAGAGGCCGGATGGCGGTCCAGCACAAGGTCCTTATGTGGCCAGGGTGATGACCGGTGGGGGATTCATCCATCTACTAGTAGAAAAGGTTACTTATTGGTATCTTTGCCTGATCAGCAAGATATCGGGTTTATGCCAAAATTCTTTTCCTTTCCAAACTTCATTGGATGTTACAAACTCTGTTCATACTTTACATAACAGAGGTTCCAGGAAATGTTTAAGACATATATATGTGGATATATATATCGGGACTAAATAAAGTATCTCGTAACTTTATTTCATTCAATAATATTTCAAAGATTGAATCTATTCAAGTCTTAACTTGTGGTCTCATCTATGGGATGACTTTTTTTTTAAAACCTATAATACTTTGAACAGTGGTAGTTCAAGTAGCCTTATAAATGATATAAGTATAGTGAAGTATTTGGTAACTTCATCTTCCTTTAAGCTTATATCCAGTAAGTAATTATCTTACTTTTGATAAAGGTTTTCAGTAAGTTATCTATTAGATACTTGCATTATTGATTACACTATATATTATCTTGCGAGCTGTAAGGCTCACTCTTGCTTTATTTCTTCATCACACAACAACAATTAGGAAGGATGGCCAGACTCAAGCAGACCCAGCGCAAGCGCGTGGGAAGCGTCCCGCATCTTCCCGTTGATGTTGTAGCTATTATAGCTGCAGAGGTAGATCTATTGTAGATCAGACCATCTACTTTTGAGAATCAATTATGTATAATTATAACTTGTGGCAGATAATGGCAATTAATTGTAAACTTATTAAGTAATCATTTTGGGTTGTAATAACTTTTAAATTGTGGATTCAAAGATTTGTACTTATTTCAATTTCATCTCTGAGACTATAACGGGTTGTGGTGTGTGTTAGTGTGGGGTCACAGCATAAGGTTATTTATTATTAATTAAGTGAAGTGATATTGTGGAAAGAAAGACCGTGACGACCCGGATCCCCGACCCCGGATCTGGGGGTGTTACAGAAATGGTATCAGAGCTAAGCGTTATAAACCTCAGAGATGATGCGGCGATATAATAACAAACTCACAAGGATAATAAGAACTCTTGCCAAGTTCATGGTCGGACTACTTAAAGTAGTGCTGACAGTTAAAACCCTTACGGGAACCCTTATAAGTATCATTATAGTAATTTAGCTCGTTTAATGTGTAGGCGCCTGAGATAGAGGACCCTGAGATGTTCGAGCGTGAGCATGATGAGGCAATGCTAGATGTTGAGGATCAGGAGGAGCCTGAGATGGAGGAGGATGAGGAGGACCCCTCAGAGGAGTCAGAGACGGAGGTTATTGCTATTTCAAATGAGGAGGACCCCTCAGAGGAGTCAGAGACAGAGGTCATTGCTATTCCAGAGGAGGAGGACCCGGATGAGGTCCCAGTAGCTGAGGAGCGTGTCGGACCTATGGTAGTGTATGCTGGTACCCCTTTACCCACACTTCCGGTGGTCAGAGCTCCTACCCCTCCACCACTATCTTGGATCCCTTATGATGACAGCTCAGAGACCCATACTTCCGAGCCTAGGCAGACTGAGGAGGCACCCCCAGCGGCTCCGGATTCACCACCTCTTGACCCTGCCCACAGGCAGTCTTCGTTAGCCCACGGCTATGTTCAGGATGTACTGAGGACCCGATTGGCTGTTGCTGAGGCCCGACTGGATGAGGCTAGGAGGGAGTTGGATGTGGAGAGGGCGGGTAGGCGTACCCGAGCTTATGAGACTAGGGCTGCTATACCCCGATCCTTGAGGAGGGAGCTGACGGGGATAGAGCTCACGTCCCGAGCGAGACTCAGATCTCTCCAGGGGGACAGGCATGGTAGGATCTCCAGGCGGCAGGCCGACTATATCTTCCGTCGTGCGATGGAAAGGGTATGGGAGCTGACCCGCTCCGGTGTGTGATTCAGGACTGACGATGGAATAGTCTAGTTGTATAGTTAGCCGAGGCCTTAGTAAGAGCCAATTTTCCGGGATAGTTGACTTGTATATAGCATCCCTTTTCTGACTAGACAGATAGACTCTTGTGTATCACTTTTGGGACAGATGGCTACAGCACTGTTGTACTTTTGACCAGATCAAACTATGTATTTCTCGCATTATGTATATATTTGTTTCCTTTCGGTTCAGTTCCTTAGTGACGAGGTCACTGTTTTTATCATTATTATTACTGCACTTCGTATTAGAACTGTCATAAAATAATAGAATTGCGATATACGTTCTCCCCATTATAGAGTTGTGCAAGGCACAATGTTGTGTATGATTGTGACCTAACTTTGATTTTCCCAATAATTTTTTTTTATTATCAGTATCATGCCGCCAAGAAAGATTGGAACTAGGGCGAACCCTGGATCTGAGGACCAGGGAAGCCATAATCAGGATAATAGAAACCAGGAACACAGTGAAGAGGAAGATGAGGATTATGTGGAACAGGATGACTCCCTTTATGAAGAGGAAGAGGAAACATATGATGTTGAGGGATTTGAGATAGAGGCTGAAGAAGGAGAAACTGATGTTGAGCAACCAGTACCAAACCCAGGCATGGATCCCATGGGCCAGTTCATGCAACTCCTAAGGCAGAACTTGGAACGTCAACCCAACCCACCCCCTCAAGGAAATAACAATGTTGTGGCAAACTCTTTCAGGGCTTTTAAGTCCCTTAAGCCCCCTGAGTTCCACGGATCAGCCGACCCAGTTGAGGCAAGGGCATGGTTAAAGGAAATGGAGAAATTCTTTGAGATTCTGAGTACCGATGAGGCACAGAAGACTGTATTTGCTACCTACCTTCTGAAAGGAGAGGCTAACTATTGGTGGGAGGCCAAGAAAAACATGGAGACAGATGCTATTATAACCTGGGAGAGATTCAGTCAGTTGTTTCTGGGAAAGTATTTCTCGAGGTTTATGGAAAACCAGATGGAGCTCAAGTTCTTGGAGCTAAAGCAGAATAACTTGCCTGTAGCAGAGTACGAAGCGAAATTTACTGAGTTATCAAGGTTTGTGCCGGAGTTTGTGAGCACCGAGGAAATGAAAGCTAGGAGGTTTCAGCAGGGACTGAAACCGTGGATTCAGAATAGGGTGGCAATCCTTGAGCTTACGGATTATGCCACTCTGGTGTAAAAGGCAACAATTGTAGAAGCCGGAAGTGAACAGATGCAGAAGGAAAGGGAGAAGAAGGGAATAAAGAGGAAAAGTATGAGCATGGGTGGAGGTTCCGCAGGAAGGAGCTTCCCAGCTAGATTTAATCGAGGAGCAGTGTCCCTACCGGGAAGGAACACTGGGTTTAAGCGGCCCATGAGCGTGAATGTGAGCCAGAGTGGCCAGAAGTCAAGAATGTCCTATTCCAACCAGTCTCGACCCCCATTGCCAGCCTGTAACACTTGTGGAAGGATGCATTCTGGGGAGTGTAAAGGAAAGCCGGTAATCTGCTTCAAGTGTGGTCGAGAGGGTCACTATTCGGACAAGTGCACTTTGCCAACCCCCATTACCCGCCCAACCACCACTTGTCATCAGTGTGGACGCCCGGGTCATTGGAAGAGGGAATGCCCAATGAACAAACCAGCAGCTTCGGGAGCAAGCAGGGCTGCTTCCAATAAGCCACCTACTGCAAGGACTTTCAACATGACAGTCCAGGATGCTATGAAAGATTCAGATGTGATAGCAGGTACTCTTTCTCTAAATTCAGTCAGTGCAAACATTTTATTTGATTCGGGAGCAACTAAATCTTTTATATCAAGGGACTTTGCACATAAATTAAGACTTAAAGCTGAACCCTTGATAGAACCCTTACAAGTAGAAATAGCCAATCATGAAATTATTCCTGTTAACCAAATTCACCCCGCCTGTGAGATAGGCATAGGGGAGCAATCTTTTAGTGTTGATCTGATTCCTTTTAAATTAGGGGAGTTTGATGTAATTTTGGGAATGGACTGGCTATCTAGCAATGATGCTCAGATAGACTGTAAAGGGAAGAAAGTTAAGCTAAATATCCCAGGGAAGAAAGAAGTTATATTTAGAGGAAAGAGGCAGAGGCAGAAATTTTTGACTATGGCCCAGGCCAGAAGGATGCTACGAAAAGGAAATGAGGCCTACCTAGCCTATGTGGTGGACACGCAGAAGGAGGTGCCCAACTTACAAGATATTCCAGTAGTCAACGAATTTGAAGATGTATTCCCACAAGACCTTCCGGGATTACCACCCGATAGAGTGATTGAATTTGCTATTGAATTGGCCCCCGGGATGGCGCCAGTTTCAAAAGCACCTTACCGATTAGCCCCATTAGAAATGAAGGAATTAGCTATCCAATTGCAGGAACTCTTGGATAAGGGTATGATAAGACCCAGTGTGTCTCCGTGGGGAGCACCAGTTTTATTTGTTAAGAAGAAAGATGGGAGCATGAGGCTGTGCATAGACTATCGAGAGTTGAACAAGCTAACCATAAAGAACAGGTACCCATTACCTAGAATAGACGATCTGTTCGACCAGCTAAAGGATGCTGTTTATTTTTCCAAGATTGACCTGAGAACTGGATATCACCAACTAAAGATTAAACCCGAAGATATTTCCAAGACAGCGTTCCGTACCAGGTATGGGCATTATGAGTTCTTGGTAATGTCCTTTGGATTAACCAATGCCCCAGCGGCTTTCATGGATTTAATGAATAGAGTATTTAAGAAGTACTTGGACAAGTGTGTGATAGTTTTTATCGATGATATTTTGATCTACTCAAGGACTGAGGCAGAACATGTAGAGCATTTAAGGATAGCTCTAGGAATACTCAGAGAGGAGCAGTTGTATGCCAAATTCTCGAAGTGTGAATTCTGGCGGAATGAAGTACAGTTTTTAGGACATGTGATCAATAAAGAAGGAGTATTGGTCGACCCCTCCAAGATAGAGGCGGTCTCAAATTGGGAAAGGCCAACCACACCTACAGAGGTAAGGAGTTTCATAGGATTGGCCGGCTACTATCGTAGATTTGTACAGGACTTTGCGAAGATCGCAGCCCCTTTGACACGACTTACTCGTAAGACAGAGAAGTTTGAATGGACGGAAAAATGCGAGAACAGTTTTCAAGAATTAAAGAAAAGGTTGGTAACGGCCCCGGTGTTGGCATTGCCGGACGGAAAAGGAGATTTTGTGATATATAGTGACGTGTCGCACAAAGGATTAGGGTGTGTGCTTATGCAGCACGGTAAAGTGATTGCGTTTGCATCGAGACAACTGAGCTCGCGGCAATAGTATTTGCCTTAAAAATTTGGAGGCACTACTTGTATGGAGAGAAGTGTGAGATTTTCACAGACCATAAGAGCCTCAAGTACATATTTACGCAAAAAGAGCTCAACATGCGCCAGAGGAGATGGTTAGAACTAATCAAGGACTATGATTGTGAAATTCTCTATCATCCGGGGAAAGCCAATGTGGTGGTTGACGCCCTTAGTAGAAAGGAAAGACTCAGAATGATAACGACTTTGGAAGAATTGATAAGGGATTTTGAGAGAATGGAAATAGAAGTAAAGGTAACCGGAACCGGAACTGAAAAGCTTTTTGAGATCTCAATGCAGCCAGAGTTATTGGAAAAGATCAGATTGTGCCAAGAGAAAATAATGAATGAAGGCAGAGAGTCAATGACTGGAGAGGAGATCCATACTGAGAAAGATGATAAAGGGATAATGAGGTACTCCTACCGGATTTGGGTTCCGAATGTTCAAGAACTTAAAGATGAGATTTTGGATGAAAACCATAGTTCAAGGTATTCCATTCACCTAGGAAGTACCAAGATGTATAGGGATTTGAAGGAATATTACTGGTGGCCCAACATGAAGAGGGACGTAGCAGAATGGGTAAACAAATGTTTGACTTTCCAAAGAGTAAAGGCAGAGCACCAGAGACCCAATGGACTTTTACGACCCCTGGAGATTCCCGAGTGGAAATGGGAACAGATAGCGATGGATTTTGTTGTAGGCTTGCCAAGGACGAAAGCCAATCATGACGCCATATGGGTAATTATAGACCGACTGACAAAGTCAGCCCATTTCATTCCTATCAATGAGAGATACACAGTCGATAGACTGGTGGACATTTACCTTAAGGAAATAGTGACGCGACATGGAGTCCCAGCGTCCATTGTCTCAGACCGAGACCCAAGGTTCAACTCCAGATTTTGGAAGAGCTTTCAGGAATGTGCGGGGACCAAGTTAAATATGAGTACCGCGTACCATCCCCAGACGGATGGGCAGAGTGAAATGACCATCCAGACACTAGAGGATATGTTGAGAGTCTGTGCAATAGACCTTAAAGGAAGTTGGGATGATCACTTGCCATTGATCGAGTTTTCTTATAACAATAGCTTTCATGCTAGCATCGGAATGCCGCCTTATGAGGCCCTGTACGGAAGAAGGTGTCGATCTCCCTTATACTGGGATGAAGTAGGAGAGCGGAAGATGCTCGGACCCGAAGTGGTCCAAAGGACCAAAGACATAGTGGATCTTATCAGAGGACGGCTTGTAGCAGCCCAAGACAGACACAAGAAATATGCAGACTTAGCCCGAAAGGATAAGGAATATGAAGTCGGGGACTTAGTACTGCTAAAGGTATCCCCTTAGAAGGGATTAATGAGGTTCGGAAAGAAAGGAAAACTAAGCCCAAGATACATTGGACCTTTTGAGATATTAAGACGGATTGGAAAGTTAGCTTACGAGCTAGCCTTACCCCCTAACTTGCAACAAGTTCATAATGTGTTCCACATGTCAATGCTCAGGAAGTATCATCGGGATGCCAGACACATAGTGGAGTACGAGCAGGTGGATATGCAACCAGATCTGACTTACATGGAGAAGCCAGTAAGGATTATCGATAAGAAGGAGCAGGTGCTTCGGAACAAAGTAATCAAGCTAGTCAGAGTGCTATGGCAGAATCATAATATGGAAGAATCAACTTGGGAACTAGAGAGTGCAATGCTAGAAAAGTACCCCCATTTGTTTTCTATTTGATTCCGGGACGGAATCCTTTTAAGGAGGGGAGACTGTAATAACCCCCAAAATTTTCAACTTTTTGTAACCCTTATGAATAGTGTTTTAGCTGAATGAGAAAACTTTTTATGCCACACTATGTAGGGGTTCTGTTATGGATATTCTGAGATTTTATTAGTACTCTATATGGTATATAAGTGTATGTAAAGATCGCCAGAATCCAATTCCGAACACTTTGATTTTTCCCGGAAATCCACTAGATACGGAAAGAATTGAGTATAAGGTAACAGGATAAAAAGGATTTAAATTAAAGGATTATAAGAGAGGATCATAAAAGGAATATAATATATTGAGAAAGGTTAAGGGAACCTAAGTAATAAGATCCCGGGTATGATCCCTCAAACGATAAACGAAAACGAAAGTTAAGCGAACCGTATAACAGATCAGCGGTCATTAGGCAAATAATTAAGGAAGTTAATCAAAGGGATTAGAGAGGATGATGTCACCCAACCAATGAGAAGAGGACAAGGAGGGGAAGATGACATCATAGCATGACATAAGCATGACATAAGAAGGAAGGAAATGTGGTGGATTGTTAACCACACAAAACCAAGGTTAAATTGGTAATTAACCTAAAATAAAACAAACCTAATTCAATCAACCAAGCCAAACAAATCATTTCTCATCAAAACAAACTTTTATTCTCTTCAACAAAAGCTTGCTCTCGGCTTTTTCATTTTCATGAAGCAAGAAATTTCAAAACTCAAGATCAAGGCTTCCTAAATTGGTAAGATAATTCCCTAATCATCCTTATGCGTAGTTATGGCTATATCATGAGTTTAAGCACCCCATTCATTCTCAATCTTCTTCAATAAATCAATGAAGAAGATAATGAATAGTGATTTCAAAGTTTTTAACTTGAATTTTTCTTGTTTTCCTTTAAGATCCAAGCATCCCAAAGACTTCTCAAGGCTTCTTAAGGCTTCCTAGCTACTCCCACCACTTCAAGGAAGGTATATCATCTCCAAACCCTAGATTCCTTTGTATAATAAGATGATTTTGATTATTATGGTGATATAGTAGCTTAATGCTTGTGGTTTAGAGTTTGGGTTGGAGTGGTAGTGAAATGGAATGGTGAATCTTGTTGTTTTGGTTAAAAGAACTTAAGTATAGTTAAATTCAAGCTTAGGCATAAGTATAAATGTTAATATTGAATTTATTGGGGCTGTTATGATGTGATAAGGATGGACTTTGGTTGTATGAATGGGTTGAGGTTGAATTGTGATGGTTTTTGAATGGTTTAAATTTGGGAAATCGCGTAAACATAGTCGTCGTAATGTCCGATTTACTTTAGACTGCTTTTGTTCATAACATTTGGACCCGAGAACTCGCTGCTAGATTATGACCATTGCCATGTTTAGATAGTTCATGTTACGAGCTTCGTTTTGATATGTAGTTCGTTTAATTCCGATATAGGGTTTAGGAGAAACGACCGTTTTAAGTAACGACATTTCGCGAACGAAACTTTTCCCCTCGCCTTATTTTGAAGCATAGGTTAAAGACCAAAAAGGGTTAATTAGTGTATGAAACAATTGTGGTAAGTGTGTTAGGCAGTTGGTAAGACACCCGCGAAAGAATCGCCTTAAAACTCGTAATGGTTAATTTATTAAAAATGGTGGAGCCGAGGGTACTCGCGTGACTTAAGAGAATCAGTGAGCGCAAAACGAGCGTTAGAGTCTAAGTTGGTTAAAGTATAGATTTACAAGTGACTTTGGTTTAATTCCAACTTACTTGTTGTTTATAGGTTACCAGACTCGTCCTGAGCCTTTTATCACCCCCAGTCGCTCAGGCAAGTTTTCTACCCGTATAACTGTTGTTGTGATGTATATGTGTATATGCATGATCTTGCGATAATTGCATATTGGTTATTAGCAAATTCTTGCGATATATTGTAGCATGTGATATGGTATATATGCATGCCTGTTTCATATTCTTGATTTATATATCTGTTGGTTAAAATGCTTACAATTGCATAATACATATGCTAGAGATAAGCGGTAATGAGTTTACCCTTAGTGGAGGGGATCAAAAGGTGAAAACATTTTCTAAAACCGGGAGTCGAGGATCTCGAGTAGATTTTATATATATATATTTATATATATATATGGTTATAGTTTTCCAAACTATTAATCGAATAAGGTTTATTCGATAACTTTATTTTATTTAATGAATATTATTTGAATATTCATTCGAGGACTTATGACTCTGTTTATTATATTTAATGATTATTAATTGGTTATTCATTGGAGGATGTATGACTCCGTTTATTTTATTTAATGAATATTATTTATAATATTCATTCGAGGTATTATGACTCCGCTTATTATTTAATAATATTCTTTATTTTATTAAAGAATAATGTTTCGATAATCAAACTTATTTTCGATTATTCAAATAAAGATAGTACTTTCATATAAGTATATCTTTGGTTATTTAATATCCATTTCAAGTATAAGTTTTAAAACTTCTACTTCGATTATTTTTATAAGGATTATCTTTATGAGAATAGTATTTAAATAATAATATTCAGATATTTTCTAACATATCGGGACTGATTTATTTTAATAAATCAGCAGTACTCCAAACATTCTTAAAAATGTTTTCGAGTCTTCAAAATGATTTTTAAAGTTAGAGTGGACCCCAAAACTCATTTTTTTATATTTAAGATCTTTCTTTCAAAGGGATTTAAATACTCGCTCAAACCTGGGGGATCCAGCTCTGTGGTGCATTTTACATTCGCAACGTGGTTGCTGTTTTGAGAAAACAAATGAATTGATTACTTACCCAACGTTCGGGAAGTAAGCCCATCTAATTGAGTCGGCATAAGCGACAGGCCGGGGTACGGTCTATCAAAGTGTAAGTGGCTGGGTGGCAGTCCATCAACGAGTAAGAGGCCGGGTGGCGGTCCAGCACAAGGTCCTTATGTGGCCAGGGTGATGACCGGTGGGGGATTCATCCATCTACTAGTAGAAAAGGTTACTTATTGGTATCTTTGCCTGATCAGCAAGATATCGGGTTTATGCCAAAATTCTTTTCCTTTCCAAACTTCATTGGATGTTATAAACTCTGTTCATACTTTACATAACAGAGGTTCCAGGAAATGTTTAAGAGATATATATGTGGATATATATATCGGGACTAAATAAAGTATCTCGTAACTTTATTTCATTCAATAATATTTTAAAGATTGAATCTATTCAAGTCTTAACTTGTGGTCTCATCTATGGGATGACTTTTTTTTTAAAACCTATAATACTTTGAACAGTGGTAGTTCAAGTAGCCTTATAAATGATATAAGTATAGTGACGTATTTGGTAACTTCATCTTCCTTTAAGCTTATATCCAGTAAGTAATTATCTTACTTTTGATAAAGGTTTTCAGTAAGTTATCTATTAGATACTTGCATTATTGATTACACTATATATTATCTTGCGAGCTGTAAGGCTAACTCTTGCTTTATTTCTTCATCACACAACAACAGTTAGGAAGGATGGCCAGACTCAAGCAGACCCAGCGCAAGCGCGTGGGAAGCGTCCCGCGTCTTCCCGTTGATGTTGTAGCTGCTATAGCTGCAGAGGTAGATCTATTGTAGATCAGACCATCTACTTTTGAGAATCAATTATGTATAATTATAACTTGTGGCAGATAATGGCAATTAATTGTAAACTTATTAAGTAATCATTTTGGGTTGTAATAACTTTTAAATTATGGATTCAAAGACTTTTACTTATTTCAATTTCATCTCTGAGACTATAACGGGTTGTGGTGTGTGTTAGTGTGGGGGTCACAACATAAGGTTATTTATTATTAATTAAGTGAAGTGATATTGTGGAAAGAAAGACCGTGACGACCCAGATCCCCGACCCCGGATCTGGGGGTGTTACAATAACAGTGAATGAAGTATTCAAGATTGTAGTAGCAATGAAGACGATGTCTAAAGTACTAGAAAGGATTCCCGTGAAAGTGCATTTATTTATTGACATTCAGTGTTTGAAGCGATAAAGGTGTTGCAAGCTTAACAATTTAATCAAGGCTATAATACGAAGACCTGAATCCGGGTTAGTCGTCTGTGAACCAGACCAGTTGCACTAGGATTCAATATCTCGTGAAAGGAATCTGGGTATTATTTTTAGAAGAATTGTTAAGTTGAGGAACGTACTTAGATTAAACGTTTATCTGTTAAAGTACGAGAAGAGGTACATCTAAACTGCTCAAGGGACTGGCGAAAACTCAAAGTTTAATTGTTAAATTAAATAAATTTATTTAATGGACTTTAATAAAATTTAGTTAATAAATTTAAAATGATTTATTTTATAAACTTTAAATAAGTTTATTTTATAAATCTAAATTAGTTTATTTATATAAATTATATTTTAAGGTTATTTTATATATTAATTTAGTGACAATTTAAACTTAAATGAAAGTCGCAAGTTGAGTTTCTTAGTCGCAACTCGAGTTCTTAGTCGTAGGTTGAGGACTTAGTCGCAACTTGAGTTCTTAGTCGCAGGTTGAACTTAGTCACAGGTTGAGTACTTAGTCGCAGGTTGAGGACTTAGTCGCAAGTTGAGTTCTTAGTCGCAGGTTGAGGTCTTAGTCGCAGGTTGAGGACTTAGTCGCAGGTTGAGTTCTTAGACGCAGGTTGAGTTACTAGTCGTGGGTTAAGTTCTTAGTCACAGATTGAGTTACTAGTCGCAGGTTAGCAAGCCCTCACTTCTCAGCCAAAACTTAATTGATTGATTCAATTAATTTGTGTGGCTCAATTTCAGCCACACATTTTAATTGAATATAAAGACTACACTACAACAACAGAAGTAATTCGAGCAATCAGATTAAATTTGTTCTAATTCATCTTCTATCCCAAAAGAGGTGAAGAATAGAAGCAAAGAATTTACAGAGAAGCTCAAGCTTTTCTTTTATCCGTTTAACTTCTCACCAGAGTAACGTTATAATTCCTGGTTTAACTCTTTATATTCTTAAGGGCATTATAAACGTTACCCGGTAATTAAATCCTAGTGCAAACAGAAGCTAGATCATTGTATAGGATTTGATTTGTAAATCTTTGTAGAAGCTAGGAACTTTGTTGTTCTTAGATTGTAGCCGGTTAATTTATTTACTGGAGTATAGCAACACCCCTCATAGATTTATATACGAATATATATATATATATATATATTTCCCCGAATATCTTGTATTCCCTATTTTATCGTTCCAAACACTATTCTCCTCAAGAACACGAAACCACTAACCGAGCACTAAATTTATATCCGTAAAATATTCAAAAGAATTTTTTAATTTAGTGATTATCGTATTCAACCCCCCCCCCTTCTACGATAATTCGGGACCTAACAAATGATTATAATGCCCCTATGAATATACAAGAGTTAAATCGAGCATTATAACGTTACTCTAGTGAGAAGATTAACGGATTTAGATTTGGGTGTATATCTCCCATGTCTCTCTTTGCTTCAATTTTTCAGCTCTCTTGGGAGAGAAGATGAACAGAACAATACAACTGAATTGCTTAATGCTTCTGCTGCTGTAGTGTAGTCTTTATATTCAATTAAAATGTGTGGCTGAAATTGAACCACATAAATTAATTGAATATATCAACAAAGATGTGGCTGAAGAGTAAGTTGCGACTGGTACACTTTTTGTAACTTGCGACCACGGATCTGTAAGCCAACAAAAATGCTAACATGCGACTAATAAAACCAACTGGAGACTTGCTTTTGCAACTTACGACCTATTAAACAAAAACAACCACCTGGTTCCTTTACTTGGTTAAATTGCGCCCAATGGTTGCATTTTTGTTTTGATTTTTCTTTTTCCTTTTTTTTTGTTTTTCCTTTTTCTTTTGTTTTCTTTTTTTCTTTTGTTTTCTTTTTCTATTTTCTTTTTCCTATCTTTTTCTTTTTCTTTTCTTTTTCTTTTTCTTTTATTTAAGTTTAAATTGTAACTAAATTAATTTATAAAATAAATTTAAATATAACTTATATAAATAAACTAATTTAGATTTATAAAATAAACTTATTTAAGGATTATAAAATAAATCATTTTAAGTTTATTAAATAAATTATATTAAAGTCCATTAAATAAATTTATTTACTTTAAGAATTAAACTTTTGAACTAAGCCACTCCCTCGAGCCGTTTAGCTGTATACCATGCGCGCCTCTTCTAGTACTTTAACAGATAAACGTTCAATCCAAGTACGTTCCTCAACTTAACAATTCTTCTAAAAATAATATCCAGATTCCTTTCACGTGCTATTGATGCCTAGTACAACTGGTCTGGTTCACAAACGACTAACCCCGATTCAGGTCTTCGTATTATAGCCTTGATTACATTGTTAAGCTTGCAACAACTTTATCGCTTCAAACACTGACTGTCAAAAAACAACTGTACTTTCACTGGAATCCTTTCTGGTACTTTAGACATCGTCTTCATTGCTACTACAATCTTGAATACTTCAATCACTTTTCTTCACTCATGTTTGAATATATAAATGAACTTCTATCAGTGAGTATAACTTCAAGACTGCAGCGGTCTTCTTTTAACCTCTGTCTATACCCTGTCTTCAATTCTTCAGATTCCTATGCTTCAAACACTGTCTATCTTCAACCAATGCCAATACACTGAAATATTCTGGTTGCACTTATATACTGAATTTTCAACATTTCTGAAACCCTGAAAGTCTTTAACCTTTATTCTTCACTGAGGCATGATCATATTAATGAACTTTTTTCAGTGATCTGTAAACAGACTTCAAGGCTTCTTCTAATCTTCTGATTCTTTGTATTTTTCTTATCTTCATTACTTCTGATTTCTTGTGTAGACGTAGTATTATTAACATGTCATGTTCTAGTGTTGTTCTCATGTTGAGTTATCACGTAACTGTTCATACAGCTACGAAGTCTCACCAATATATGTGGTTTATGTGCAATTTCTGTGTAATAGTAAAAGATAAATTTAAAATGTCTTGTTCATTAAAAGGCATAAGCTATGTTTTAAAAAGCGTAATTAAGTCGGTTGTTGGCGGGCCATTAGATGGGACGTAACCCGTTATGTGAAAGTGGACTAAACGAATTGATTGAGAATAATAAAATAGGTGGATTATATTAAGCTATGATAGATATCGAGTCCTTTTTCTGTTTATGTTGTATGGATTTGAATTTGTAAAGCTTATACGGTTATTTGGATTAGCGAATAATTGTTATTCGTGAAATCAGTAATTGAAAGAGAAATCATGTGTTAAAGTGTATAAATATGAAATGCGGTTGATGTTATTATGTGAATATATGTTATTTGAAAGTTACAAGTGTAAATCCGTGATTCACTGAATTTTTAAATATTTTTTAAAAGAGTTTATTTGGTAAAAATAAGGATTATTTGATCCTTAATTATTTTTATAAAATGATCAGAATATGATCAAAGAGTGGAAATTGTTTTATTATCTCTAAAATAGTCCTAGAGACTTTTTAAAAAAGTTAGTTGGATTTATTTTGATAATCTGGTATTTTAAAATGATTTTCCAGAGTTTATTTCTATTATTAGAGATTTATTTATAAAATTCATCGAAATTAATCCATTTGCTCAAAAATTATTTTATAATATGAGGGAAGAGCTAATTTCATATTCTTGGTATAAAAAATATGATATATGTGGCATTTTTAAAATTTACAAAATAGTCTTATATTATTTAATTGCTTTTAATTGTTTAATATATTAAAGATTTAGTAAAAGAAAAAAAATCAGAATTTGGAATTTTCTATTTATTGTTTGTTCCTAGCTAATATATACTCCTTCCCCCTCCATTCTTCTCCCTAGCTTCTCTCTCTCTCGATTCTTTCTCTTTTTCAGATCTGAGACCATGATTGAGTCTTGTTTTGCTTCTAGCTTCATGTTCTTGGCTTTCTTGTCTTTATTGTGTTGATTAAATTCAAAACCCTCAAACTTTGTTTTGAGTTTTAAATTCGGGTTTAATGGTTGGGTTCGATTTTGATGAAAAGAAATGTGGTGAACGATGATGCTACGCTTGAGTTCTAGCGATTAAAATTCATTCATTTGAATAGTTGCATGTTAGTTAAATAAATTTGGAAATTTTGATTTTCAAAACTTTATTTTTTATTCGAATTATGTGATTAATTCGGTTTTATGATTTAAGATTATGAATGTTAGTTCAAATTGTAATAATGGTTAATCGTTTGTGTTTAAGATAATAATTTCAAGATATATAGTCGAATTGGTTTAAGTTGATTATCGAATTTGAGTTTAAAATAATTGAGTATAAATTTGTGATTTTGTGATATATGCGGTGAATTGGATTTGCATGTAAAAATGGTGTGGTTTTGATTGAGGAAGTCGAGATGTTAAGTTGTTAATCGGTAATTGTATGACATGAATTGTATGTTTCGTTTTATAAGTATAAGTAAGTAAGTGGTTGATCGATTGAGAATTGTATAAATGGATATATTAAAAGTTAGGTACTAAGAATTGATTGAGATAATGACAGTTTGTAATTGGTTGTTGATGATTGTCGTGACCGTTGAGTAAAGGGTTAACGTATTTACGAATACGTCATGCCCAATTTTCGACAGGAATTATATATATATAAGAATTAGGAATATAAATGTAAAGTTTTATTGAGGTTTGCTTATAAATGAAGTATGTCAGATTATGTGAATACGTGATTACCTGCTATGTGTAAAGTAATGATGAATTAATGGTATAGAGTGTATAAAGGTGCTAATTTATTATGTGATGTGTGTTGTATAAGTGTAATAAGAATAGAGGATAATGCGATTGGGGTAGAAAGTTAGACGTTATGAGAAATATCGGGAATTGATAAGATTTCTAATTAGGGTTCATTTTGTATTGTAGATTCAGAAAGCGAAGGAATTCAAGCTAGGAAAGGAAAAGAGGTATTAGGTGACAGTAGCTCAGACCCTGTGAGAAAGGATAGCTTCGTGAGGCAAGTAACTCTGCCCTTTTCTTGTGATTTAATCACAAAGAATTAATTAGGATATGCATTGAAAGAGTAAATGATCTCCTTTATACTGTCGTTGAATCTTGTTGAGAAACCCTGATATAAGTTCATTTCATTTCAAGTACATTTACCATATTCTTATTAATATCTTGTCATCCATAAGAACCTTTTACCGTATATAACTTGATGAATCTTTCCTACCCTGATACCTTGTTAACCTAGATCCTTCTAATAGTGAACTTGTGCCTTGATAACGTATTGTTCCTTGAAACTACTTTGATAATAGCCTTGTTAATACCTATGCTTGATGGTTTATCATTTCTTCAACTTACGTTCCTTTCGTTCCCATTTACCTATTTCTCTTGAATTCTTGAATTGAACCTAAGAATGATTTTCGACTTGAAATAGTCCAAATGATTTCAAATGCCGATAACATTAAAAAGGAATTTAGTTTAAACTCTATATTTTCCAATATAAAGGTTTTTCAATGAATTTCTAAAAATTGTATAGAGATGTAAGAGGCTAGTGGGACTAGTCCAGTCACGTAGAAGGCTAGCGGGGCTAGTCCAGTACTATAGGCTGAAATAATGCCATAAGTACCTTAATAACCGGATGGAGGTCAGTACGGGCTGATCACCCGTATTATATATAAAAGATGGATATTCCAATCAAGAGTTCTATGTTGTTAAAATAAAAGTGAAAAGATTTTTAATTGTGTAACAAGCATTAAATATTATAATTTGGTTTAAAATTGAATAGTATTGATTTAACTTCTTAAAGTTATGAGAATCCATTTGAGAACCCTGTCACTTGATCTTGAAAACTGATTACACAGAGCTTGAATCTTAAATACTATGAAACCCTTATGTTGAGTTACTTTCCTAGTTATTGTTATGATACTGCCACCTAGTTTATTGAGAATAAGAATGCCACTATTGTCTTGATATTTAGAACTGTTTAAATAGTTACTTGTTGAGCCTTTTTGTTCATTTATTTATGTTGATTTAACTATGACAGTTAAGTAAGAAGATGGACAGACTTAGGCGCGCCGCTCGTAAGAGTGTTCCTGACGGTCCTTTCCGTACCGTCAGATTTTAGGTGCCATATCAGGTAGATGATGTGTGAGAAAGCAGTGGTAGTTGGTGGGAATTGTAATAGATGGTTCAGATATTCTTGGGTTATCCCGCGATTCCAAGTCGGAATCGTACATTTTGGATTTATTTGTAATAAGGGTTGTATTTATAATATTCTGGTTGGTAGTTATAATCTTGTTTCATACTTTATCCTATTTAGATCCTTGTAGCTTTCGAGGTTTAATTTTTTTATATTGCTATATTATATTAGTATTGTGGGTCCTCATTCCTAAACCCGAGTTTGAGGGAGTCATAATCTTCTCTTTCCAGATCTCCAGAGAATAGTATTAAGATCATCATTTGCTTTGTTCACGGCTCTCTTGATTCTTGCTTCTTCTCTTCTTTCTTCATCAATTTTAAAGATTTGATAATCAACAAAGACAGGAAGAATCAAGACTTTCAGTTACTCTACACACTCTTGATCTTCTTTTGAATAAACATTTCTCACAATGCCTTCAAGATCAGGAATAGAGCTGTCAGGATCAGAATATGATCTATCAGGATGACTTGTGTCAGGATTAGGATTTGCTCTATAGGATCAGGAATAGATGGTTACTCAGAATGAGTTATTCTCACTTGTCTTGATATTCTAGAGAATTGAGTCTCTACCTCCTCATGTAATTCTTCCCCAAGATGGACCTTCACTTCCAGCTTGAAATTGTTTCAGAATTTCCTCCTGTTGTTTCAAGATTTGTTCTTCTGTCATGTCAGAAAATTTATCCACCAGATGTGTCAAAGCCTTTCTATCAAACAACTCTTCAACTCTCTTGTCATTGTGATAGAGAGTCACAATTTCACCTTCTCTTGTCTTGTAAGATATGTAGAAGCTTTGTGCATCTTCAGGATTATCAATTATCACTTCATCTTCCTCAGAAATTGCAGATAGAGTTTGTTTTTCCATCAATATTTGAGAGTGAGTATATATTTCAGTTCTAACAGTCTTTGCACCATATGTAGAGACATGAGTTGACTGTGTGATTTGAGTTTGAGTCCTTATTCCAGCTCTTGATTGTACCACAACAGCATCAAAGGTCCATGTGCCTTGATTACTACCATCAATAATCAGGATTGGTATCATCATTCCTCAATACTGATTCAGGTGCACATTTTGTCTGGAATACTATCTCCCCATTTTGGCATCAAGATCCTGTAGTAAGGAGAAAATAGTATGTAATTTTTGATTTGTAGCATTTTGATTTAATTCAATGGAAGATAGTCTTTCATCTGTAGAATCTTGATTTCTTTCCACAGCAGCAAGCCTTTTGCTCAATCCTGGATATTTGTTTGTACCATCTACGGAGGTAACCAATTCTTCTAAGATAGTGTTTGTTGTCTTGATTCCAAAGATACCATAATTCAAGTTGTTGATCAGCACAGTAGTAGCCTTGACAACATTCTTGAGATCAGGATTTACGTATTTCTCAATATTTACATATTCGTTGAAACAATATTATAATAAATTAACAAAAATAAAAATAATATTATAACAACATCATAAGTAACAATATATAAATATATATTAATTTTTTTAATTAAAATAAAAAAAATCGTGTATCGTAGTGGCTATAAGCCGGATAATAGCGAGACATCGTACATCAGTGCACTGACTAAGTGAGTACATATATGTTTGGATGGTTGGTAATATAAATTGATTGATCGGGCCTGGTAAACTTTTTTCTGCAAGCCCATTTCTTCGGTGGCGCTCTCTCTAAAATCCAAATGTATTTTATATTATTATTGTTAGAAACTTGATTTCCTTGCATAATTTTAATGTTTAGATATCTCATATCTGTTTCTGAGGCCCATTTCTCAAGTCCCAACGCTTGTCCAAAACCAAACCGCCTGTGTTAAAATTCACCAAGTCTCTACTAATTTATCTGCATGAATAATCTTGTCATATAAATAATCTTTTCCGTTCAATATAATAAAAATAATATATTTTTAACATTCATAAATGAATAATAACTTTAAATAAATAAAATTTTCATATTTTGAGCGTATTTATTTATCCAGATTTAACTGTATAATAATCTTCATTTTTAAAATTTTGAATACGAAAATTAACATATCAAGATTTTGGAAAGAAGAAATATTGTAAAGAAGTAAAAATCTCAAACAATGCTATGATAAAAAAAATTACAAAAATAAATTTCATAACGAAATCCCCCTAAAAACACATAAATAACTCAAAAGAATATAGGTAATTTTATAATTATTTGAGAAAAATAATTAAACAAGAATGTATCGTAATTCACTACTAATTTCTGATTAACTTTTTAATTTCTTTTATTGATTCGATTCTCTTACCCTAAATTATTTAAGAATATATTTTATTATAAATAAAACTAAAACATTAAATATCATTAAAATATACAAGTATTATTTATTACTATTATATAAAAGACAAAACACTGAAAGTTTTGGTACGATACCTGTTTTTTGGTACACGCGAAATTTACTGAATTACCTTTTTACTTAAAAGTTTTATTAACCTTAGTAATCGAATTATAATAGAAAAAAAATCGCTTTCAACTATAACACTTTATCTTTTTTTATTTTTCTTGATTAAAACAAATTTTCTAAATATCACGGACAAGTTTATTTAATAAAATAGAATAATCTTTCTATCTATTACTATTATATAAAAGATGAAACATTAAAAATTTGGTAATTGGTCATCAGTACTTGCTGAAATTACTTAATTACCCTTACTTAAAAAATATCTTAAATTTATATTCTAATTCAAATTACAGTAAAGTGTAAGAGAAGTCCAATTAATAAAATAATATTAATAATTAGTCTTGTTAACATAAAAATAAAGACATACCCAACAAAAATCGATTACCGTTCTGGACCATCTGTTTTAGTCCAACTTCTTTGATAATATTCATGAGATTAAAAAGTCTCATTGAATGACTAATTTACCCTTGTACTTTAAATTTATATAAAAAAGGTTATTGGGAGGAATTGAACACAAGTCTCTACATTTCGAAGCACTTCACCCTACCACTACACCATAATGTTGCTTAAGTTTTTTATCATACACATAATATTTGAGTGTCGTCAATCGCGACAATTATTTAACTTTAAACATGGTTACTAAAATATTTGTAGAGTTAGTTTTGAACAATTGAATTTGAGATAAGTTAAGCATAATACATAAACGGATCATTCCCTTATTTATTAAACAATTTTTAATTTGAAAAGTATGTCTCATACATTTTAATTATCTATTTTTAATAAAAAATAAATTATACATATAATTATTTTTTTATAGGTTGAAAAGAGATATACCTATATAAATAATATATATGTGTACTACATATTTAGATAAGTTATAATTAGCGTATTTCAATTTATTTCGAATTCAAAATTAGAACTTGACCCACTTTTCAAAAAATACTCGAAATTTGACTAAATGACCTGCCCGTAAATACCACATCACTACCTAGGTTTAATTTAAATTACAAGTTTGACTACAAAATATTACCAACAAAGAAAAGTTTTGTTAGGTCACACACACACTGTAGAGGGGGTGAATACAGTGTAAATTACAATCAAATCGAACTTTAATATCTCAAGTAACAGAAAACAAACTTTATTGAAACAATAAACTCTGTTACAGTATGGAACTGTTACCTCTCAGTGATGAACAAATATCACGAGAGCTGCTAGGGTTACAATGAATAATCTTCTCGAATATGATAACACTTATAGTGTAAACCCTATGTATGTGTTTATATATTACACAGTTACAAGATAATCGCTAATTGATATGGAATATAATTCTGCTTCCTAAAATATATCAATCAGATATCTTTTCCTCCAAGTATTCCATTCTTCACAGAACTCCTTCTTCATGCATATCTCTTCTTATGTTTATCTTGATCTTCTTTCCTTTAATCAGCTACTTTCCTTATCTGAACGTCCTTCAGCACTTAAGTTCTGATATCCAACTTCTGATGATTATCTCCTGATAATATAAGTACTGATATCCTTAAGTCCTGACTTCCAGTATAAGTACTGATTCCCAGTTAAGTACTGATTTGTCCTGTTAAGTAAGATCTGAAAAATAAACATAAATCATATTAGCCATGACATTATCAAATATATCTAACAATCTCCCCCAACTTGTAAATTAGCATAATATACAAGTTTAACAGATATTTGATGATGTCAAAAACATTAAGTACAAATGCATGAGAATTAGACTAGATAGCTACAACTTACAGTCCCTAAAGCTTTACCAATATTTAACTTCTGATAACAACTTCAGTCTGTACAAATATCAGAATTTAAGCAGTTGTAGATCTTCGACTTGGCTTCATATTCTGATCTCTCTGATGTCAGGAGTTGTTCTGAGATAGTTCTTCAACAAACATCTCTCAGCATATCTAAGTTCATCAATCATTCTCCTTTTAGCATCTTTAAGCTCTGCAGTATCTTCACCAATTTGAAAGATTGCAGCCCTGAGATCATTAATCTTTGCTTTTCTTATATCCTGATCCAGTCTGATCAAATAAGCTTTATCAGACTCAAGATTGAATTCCACAGCCCTGTAACCTAGAAAGGTAGTTATAATTTTAGCAGTGTTGGGCTTTATTTCAACTATATCATCCTTGTGATCTCTGTACTTTAGAACATATGTGCTGTCAGACTTAACAGAATAAAGCCTTTTCTGTCTCTGAATCTGATCCTTCAAATAGTTTGCAGCAGTTTCTGTTATTCTGTCATCCACTTGAAGTAAGAATAGTACATGCTCCAATTCTTCAAAATACTTCAATGGAATGGCATTTTGTCTTATATGATAAACCCTACCATCTGTCATGAAGTACAACAAAATGTATTCTTTCAAGTAGGTATGGTAAACCATTTGTACAGATTCCAGTTGATTCAATCTCTCAGGAGTTGCTCCAATACCTAGTTCACTCAAGGAAGTTGGATCATTGGTAGTGTTCTGTATTCTTCTTTCATCAGCACTTCCCAATCCAGTTTTATCTCTTGCTTCCTTTCCAGTAACTACTCTTGCTTCAAAACCACTTGCAGCAGTCTTTAAAGGTTGAGTCTGTTTTGCTTTAGTGAATCCTGGTAGGAGTGTCTTTGGTCTAACTTCTGATATCAAGTTAACTTGAGCTGTGTCAGAGGTTACTTGCTTTTTCAAAATATCAGAACTTACAGTTTCTTGACTCTTAACAACTTGAGCCATGTCAGAGGTTGTTTTAAGAACTTTACTTGAAGTCAGAGCAAGATCATCCTTTTCATCAGTAATTTCTTCATCCTCAGGAGGCACATAAACCTTGATAGGTTCACCAACATTTTCTTTACCCTTGGATCTTGGATCTATCTGTGGTTGTAATCTAGCCAATGTTGCTTCAGAATGTATCCTTTCTTTGATCACAATGCCTTTGAGTTTTGGAAGTGGCTTTTTACCAGAAGCTTCAGATTTAGATGTGACTTTATCTGATTTAAATCTGGCTTCTTCTTCCATTAAACTCTCCAAATCCATTCCTGGATTTTCCTGAAGAAATAACTGTCTTGACATTTCCTCATCAAGATCTAAAAGTTCATCAGAACTTATTCTTTTACCAGTAGCAGAACTTATTCTTTTCCCAGTATCAGAACTTGTCATGTGACTTGTGATTTCAGCTTTTCTTGATGTGAATCCTCTACCTTGACTATGACCTCTACCCATTCCAGAGCTTCCTTGATCATCTTTTCCATCATCCTTCCCTTTCAGTGTCTTGTCAGTCTTGCATTTGAACTTAATTACTTTCTCCCCCTTTTTGGCATCAGCGGGTAATAGGAGAGAGACAAGCAATTCCACTGAGGATTGGATTTCAGTAAGTTGAGATTGCTGAGAAGCTTGAGTTGTCAAAATATCATTAATTTGAGCTTGTTGTTTTTCTTGAGTCTTCTCAATAGGAGCAATCCTGTCAAAGGTAGGTTGGAAGAATCTTTTCTTGTCAAGTTTCCAAACTTCTCCTTACTTAATAAATTCTTCCTGAATCTTGTGTAGCTCTGCATGAGTAGTTGAATGAAGACCTTGTAGATGTCTAGTACTCAATGCAGTGACTCTAAGCTGGGTTTTGAAATCATCAGAATTTAACATTTCATCAGCTTTAGTCAAGTGCTCAGCAAGATGAATCTCATTTGGAACACAGGAAACTGAGTTCCATTCCTTAGTCCACTCCCGTCCTGCAGGAGTTTCACTCTAAGGCGCTGGTTCTTCTCTGGTAACAAACTTCTTAACCAGTTCAGACTTAAGAATAGTCCGTTGAGGAGCATGTCCTGAAGGACCTGCTTCTTCAGCATTTGCTGTTGGAGTAGGATCACCAGTATCTCCAGCTTTTGCAGCATCAGAACTTACAGAATCAGTATCCTCTGATAAAATAACAGTGTGAGTAGCAATGGAGGCTTCAGCATCCTCTAATTGCTGATCTGGTTCTAAGTTTTGATCAACAGCCATATCCTGATGCTCACCTAAAGTCTGATCATCAGCATCTTGATGCAGAGAAGGTGTTGTGGATAACTCTGGAGTTTGAACAGCATCAGTAACAGGTGTTGTTGAAGGATTAGTTGTTGTTGGAGCTTCTAAGAGAATTACTTCAGGCACAACCAAGTCTTGAACATCAATATCAGCACTTGTGCCTGGATCAACAGGAGATACAGAGGATGTGTTGACCTTTTCAGAAACAACTTCCTTAGATGAAGTTGATGGAGAAGAAGTGACTGTAGCAAATTCCTTTTCTTGTGAGATCAGAGATTCCTGATCCCCTTCCTTAGCTGCTTCCTCTTCATCATCTGAAACTGGCCTATTTGCCCTCTGTTTCTTGTATCTCTTTGAAGATTTGGATTCCTTGGGAGTTTCAGAAACTGTCATTCTTCTAAGCCTCTTGAGAAGCCTAGATCCCCCAATTCCAGAATCCTTCTGAAAAGTCACTTTCTCAGCTTCTTTTACAACAGGTTCTGAAGAAGGAACCTGGTCCTCAGTATCAGATTCATCTCTCAAGGCAATCCTCCTTCTCTTTTGAGGTGTTTGAGGAACAGTCTTTGTCCTCTTAGGTTTGGAGGATGAAGGCTTCACAGTAGATACTGAGGGATGAGGTTCTGATGGTTGAACATCAAGATAAAGTGCAGTGTACTTAACAGGGTCATAGGTGATTAATGCTTGTTTGACAGATAAAGGTATTAAGAGGGGTCTTAATATGGCGCCCTTCAAACCCGGGTCAGAAGTTTGGGGTCCACACACACACCTTAATTATAACCTGCTTATAACAATAATAAAGATAATAATAATATATGCAGTGACCCTACTTACCAACCACCACAGACCGCAACAGGTTAAAGTATGTACACAAGCCAAACACACTAATATATTACAAACCGTTCAAATCCCAACTATTTTAAACTCAAACTGAGTATTAAACATTATTACAAACTTTTACAAACTTAAATTATTCCAAAAGAAGCCTACTAGCTCCGCTTTCTCAACCTGAACCCCTAGCTCTCGCGTTGGACTGGGGATCCTCTTTACCAATTGGTTCCTTTTTAACTGGAAAGAATATAAACAACATTGCACAAATGAGCTAACTAGCTCAGCAAGTCACAATGACAAAACTGAGAATAATGATCATCAGATGAATATGGTTATGATATCAAGTGAACAATGGATTATGATTTAGAATTGGATATTATACTTTTAATTTAAAAACCAAGGTTAGGCTGCTGATCAGTCACGCACTAACCCCGAGCAAGGCACACAGCATTGCTCTAACTACTGGATCCAAGGCTCACATTGGCCTAACTTGACCATTATATGGTCTGACCATGAATCTGGTCCACAATTTTATAAAAACAATCCAATTCTAACATAATAACAGAATATGCAATAATAAACAATAACCGAAATTATTAACAACAATAAATGTTTAACAATGAAAGGGTTTCAATCCTTGTAAGGATCAATAAGGCAATTTAAAAGCTTGGATGCTGGGTAATGAAAGAATTGGATAACAAAGGAATCAACGTTTCAATGTTTCAAGGATTTGGTCTTCCAAGTATAAGATACCATGGGTTGAGTATATAATAGTTCATTTCAGTGTTTGGTATTTAGTTTGTATGTATTTGTGGAGTAGTATCGTAGATTTGTGGTTCTTGTTTGGGTATACAATAATCAATGGATTAGAAAGAATATGATTCATGGCTCAAGAATAATAACTGAAATCAGGATTTAGGTTTCTGTGCTTCAAAGCACTTGCAATATCACATGATTATCAAGTACTACAATATCTCGAGAAAGTTCAGAACACTTGCCTGATATTAGCTTACTACACTGCACTCGTTTCCAATCACAACCGTCTTACTCTTCAACTATCTGTTTCCCTTTCTTACGTCTTGCCTCTTCTGCTCACATATCATAAGCATCTATCAATAATTTACTCATGGAATTCTATTCAACACATACTTCTATCTACCCTTCGTTTTACCCAAATCCGATTGACGGATTGAAAGTTATGCAATAATCAAGTAAACACCGAATATATAGACCGATAGTCAATTAACAAGTCACATATAGCACATAATACATCACGTAATCAATGATATATTATTTATAAAGAAGTCTCGGGTCATAAATAGGCTTTCTGGAATTTAAAATGATTTTTAAAACATTTTTCGAAATTAAAACGGGTCGTTGTATCAATTTCGGGTTAATAAACAGGGTTCGGTTGGCCCATTCTGGCTCTGAAATAATTTTAGAATAATTCTCGAGCCTTGGAAATAATTTAGAATAATATTTTAAAGCTCGAAACTATTTTTCAGAATTTTTAAATCATTTTTAAATAATTAAATCTAATTAAATAATTAATTAAAATCAATTAATAATTAATTAAAATCAATTAATAATTAATTAAATCAATTAATCAATTAATTTTCGAATTAATTGACCAATTAATCAATTATAAATTAACTGAAATTAATTAACTAATTCATTTAGATTTATTTGTGAATTAAAAATAATTTTCAGAATTAAAATAATAATTTTTAGAATTTTCAGAATTTAAAAATGAATTTTTATAATAAAAATAAATAGGAAATATGATTTTTAAACATTTTATAAACAGGAATCCTAAATTTGCAAAGTCTGGAAACTTCAGGGACCTAACGGCATCGTTTTCAAAAGTTGGGGTACTAAACTGTAATTTTCCAGCCCTTCGCCGGAAAACAGTCGGGTTTGCCGGAAAACACGTTCCCGGCGTCCTCACCCCACCAACACCTCCAGATCACATCTACACAACACCAGGAACACAACCATGCAATCAATTCATCCTAACAATCCCTGAGTTGGCCGGAATTTGGCCGTGAAGTTTTCCAGTTTCCGGCGAACATCGAAAAACTTCAAAACACAACTCTCTTCTCTACAGACCTCATTGGTTCATGAAACTTATACGACTAGATTGCAAATTTCACAGAGAACACAACCCACTATAACACAACATCAATCTATCACAGAATAAGAAACCCCCAAATTTCAATTAAGAACATTTATACGGGTTATAAACCCTAATTTTGAAATTCGAAAATTAAACCCACTTTTGAGCATGTTATTGAACTCCAAATCAGACGTATGACATATGAAAATCATCAGGAAAACAAGCTCTACAACATGCAATCATCAAATCATACTAACAATCATCCGAACAAAAATTCATATTTTTAATAAAATAAATTCGAAAATAAATAAATTTTTAGAAAAATAACCTTGATTTCTGCAGTGAAACAAAGCTCAGAATCTGATAGAACACTCCAAATCCTTCGTTTTGGTTACTCAAGCTTTGAAAACAGAGATCGGTAACGCCTTCGTTTTGCTGTTTGATTCTTAGAACAGTTTATGTAATTAGGGCTTTTCTCTGAAAATTATATAATTATCTGTCTACAAATGATTTTGATATGAAATAAAATACGGTAAAAGGCTATTTATAATTACGGAAAATTAGTATCCCGTTGGATCATTCCGGATATAAAACGGTACGTTTATTTGTAAAAACTGATCCAAACGGTATCGGTTTTCGGGATAATTATCCAAATCAGTACAATTTGTACTACGGTCTTGGTCTCAGCGCCTGGTTACACGTATTACGAAGTGATAATTGGGATAGTTTAATAAAAAGCTCCCGTTTATCGAAAATACGGGTTTTATTGATTTACCGAAACGAATTTTGTATCGAAAATGTTGCGCCGGGACCCGCGCAGGACAAACCGTACGCCGGATCGAAAAAGTCGAAACATGGAATATGCTCGGAATATTACAATTAGGTTATGAAGGAGTTCTCGAAAGAGTTTCGGGTTCCAAAAACGTAATAACGGGTGACGTCGGTTGGTTCCCGTTTTTATAAAATAGATTTTAATTACCCGGAAAAAGATTTTAGAAATTTCATATGATTCACTACGCCATAGATGGCCTATCGCAATGGTTTGATAATAAGTGTTACAAAATTATGTTACATTAGCTATGTTCATCTTACCCTATCGCAACGTAATACTTTTAATGTTACCATAGCTCTGACAACATGTTACTGTAGTTATAGAGTGTTGCATAGGGTAACACTTGAAAACTTATGTTACAATAGTGTATTAATGGATAAAATAGTAATATTTTATAATAAATAAATAAATTTGACTTTAAAATTAAGTAGTTATGATTATATCATCAAATGCTTATTTAAAAAAATAATTTTGATCAAATAATAGAATAATTATTTATTTTTAATATTAAATTAAACTAATTATAAATTTTTAACATATAAAGAAATTTATATTTAAAACCAAAAAAAGTAAATTTTAATAACCTTATTATATGATGCTCAAATTAATTACTTTAGAAAAATAAAAAAATAATTGTTTAAAATTATAAATTGTACCAAGTATGTGATATTATTTTTAAGTAATTCTTTTTTATAAATTTGGATACAATTTTTTTAAACTAATTTATTAATAAATAGTTGAAAGACAAAGTAGAGCAGCTATAGTTTCCAAAATGTTTAAGAGGGCCGAAATTTTGGAGAAGCGGGCTTCTTTTTGCATTAGCGGGTAATACAAATTTTTTAGAGCAAGTCCATTATTCTTTCACCCTGAACGATTCTTATTTTTCTACCTACCCTTTCTCTGTCTCTCAATCCTCTTTCTCTCTCTCCCTCAATCATCTCTCTCTCCATCCTACTTTACAAATAAATTAGAGTCGATTTCATTCAATTAAGAACTAAGCTTTCACGTATCGATGGAAAGGGGATTGCTAAATCGATTCCTTGTTCAATCAAAACTAGGAATTTTATGTTTGAATTAGGGGTTTTTATTTTTTGGATTTTTTATGTTATTTTTTTAATTCGTTTATCTGTTTGTTTTAGGGCTAATTTGGTTTGCTATGGTATCTAATTGAATATCTCATATTTCGCTAATGCGAAAAGGTACTTTCTCTCTTCGATTCGTGTATATGGTTGGGAAACTCAGATATTATGATCAGTGTACCCCCTCTGTTCTAAGAGAGTGTCGCAGCATTATCTCTCAAAGCGAGGTACGCACTATTTATATGTGTGTTTATATGTTCATAATTTTTGTTTATTGGGTTTTAGGGTTTATTTTGTGAAATTGGGATTTTATTTTTTTTGTTGATTTTTGACATGAGTTGTGATAACCCCAATTTTTGGAATTTTTGAAACCTTGATGAATAGTAACTTTTGCTGACTATGCTGATTAAGAAAAATTATCAGACCACGCTATATAGGAGTACTGTTATGGAAATTCTAAGATCGTATTAGTATTCCATAAAGTAAATGAATGTATGTAAAGGTCGTCAGAATTCGAATTTGAACACTTTGATTTTTTCCGAAAATCCACCAGATACCGACAGAATTGAGTATAAGGTAACATGATTGAAAGGATTTTAATTCAAGGATTATAAATGAGGATCATTAAAGGATTATAAAATATTAGGGATGATTTAGGGAAGCTCAAATAATGAGATCCCGGATATGATCCTTCAAACGGGTATCGAGAATTAAAGTTAAGCGAACCGTAAAACAAATACGCAACCAAGAGAAAAGCTTGTACAAGAATCCAAGGTATTATGACATCATCAAACCATAAGACAAAGACATGTGGCAAATAGATGACACAAGCAAGATGACATAAGCATGACAAAGGGGTTTTGTTTTGTTGGTTGATTTTGAGCCATGTAAAATTTACCATGGTAAAAAGCTAAAACATTTTCCAAGGCAAAAAGGAGAAGCAACCAAGCAAATATCATAAAACACAAAAATTAGAAGTTGACTTTTGCTTCCAAGAGCAAAAGCTCTCGGCCAAAACAAACCCAGCAACTTCAAACTGCCATATCTCCTTCAATACTCACTCAAATGTTGTGTTCGATAGCTCGTTGGAAATGTATTGAGATGTCCTACAACTCTTGTTCACAAGTCTCTTCCAAATAAGCATGGTAAGACCCTCATTTTTACAGTTCTTTAAATCGGACTTTTAGAAACTTCAAAGCCTAACTTTGTGTTCTTGATTTCTTTGGAAAGATCAAGCTTGTAGGAGGCTCCCTAAGGCTTCCTAACAACTTAACACCTCCCAAGGAAGGTATAAATCTTCACACCCTTTAGTAATAAGTTTGAATGTTGAAGTTTGGAGATGGTTTGGATGGATGAGTAGTAATTTGAATGATAAGCATGATTCGAGCTTAATTGTTAAGTAGTTTAGTTGAATTTAGAGATGTTATAATATATGATTGGATTGAGATCCTTGAGCTTATTATGACTGAAATCAGTAGCATTTATGTGTATCTTGAGTTGTTGTTGATTGGTAGTTGGATTGATATGATTTGGAATGGTAAAAATTTGGGAAATCGCGTAAACATAGCCGTCGTAATGTCCGATTTACTTTAGACTGCTATTGTTCATAACATTAGGACCCGAGAACTCCCTGCTAGGTTTTTACCATTGCCATGTTTAGATAGTTCATGTTACGAGCTTCATTTTGATATGTGGTTCGTTTGATTCCGATGAACGGTTTAGGAGAAACGGCCGTTTTAAGTAACGACGTTTCGCGAACGAACCCTTACCCCTCGCCTTATTTTAAAACATAGGTTAAAGACCTTAAATGACTAATTGAAGTATGAAACATTTATGTAAGGTGTAATAGGCAGTTGGTAAGACACTCGCGAAGGAATCGCCTTAAAACTCGTAATGGTTAAATTATTAAAAAATGGTGGAGCTGAGGGTACTCGAGTGACTTAAGAGAATCAGTAAGCGCAAAACGAGCGTTAAAGTCTGAGTTGGTTAGAGTATAGATTTACAAGTGACTTTGGTTTAATTCCAACTTACTTGTTGTTTATAGGTTACCAGACTCGTCCCGAGCCATTCGTAACCCCCAGTCGCTCAGGCAAGTTTTCTACCCGTTATACTGTTGTTGTGATGTATATGTGTATATGCATGATCTTGCGATAAATGCATATTTGTTATTAGCAAATTCTTGCAATATATTGTAGCATGTGATATGGTATATATGCATGCCTGTTTCATATTCTTGGATTATATATCTGTTGGTTAAAATGCTTACAGTTGCATAATACCTATGCTAGAGATAAGCGGTATTGAGTTTACCCTTAGTATAGGGGATCAAAAGGTGAACATATTTCTAAACCGGGAGTCGATGTTCCCGAGTATAATATATATATTTTTATATATATATGGTTATAGTTTTCAAAACTATTAATCGAATAAGGTTTATTCGATAACTTTAACTTTATTTTATTATTGAATATTATTTCGAATATTCATTCGAGGGCTTATGACTCAGTTATATTATTAATGATTATTAATTGAATATTCATTTGAGGATGTATGACTCCGTTATTTTATTTAATGAATATTATTTATAATATTCATTCGAGGTATCATGACTCCGCTTGTTATTTAATAATATTCTTTATTTTATTAAAGAATAATGTTTAGATAATCAAACTTATTTTCGATTATTCAAATAAAGATAGTACTTTCGTATAAGTATATCTTTGGTTATTTAATACTCATTTCAAGTATAAGTCTTAAAACTTCTACTTCAATTATTTGTATAAAGATTATTCTTTATGGGAATATTATTCAAATAATAATATTCAGACATTTTCTAAATATATTGGGACTGATTTACTTCATTAAATCAGCATTACTCCAAACACTCTTTAAAGTGTTTTCGAGTCTTCAAAATGAATTTTAAAAGTTAGAGCGGATCCCAACACTCATTTTTATATTTAAGATCTTCCTTTTAAAAAGGGGATTTAAATACTCGCTCAAAACCTGAGGGATCCGGCTCTATGGTGTATTTTATATTCGCAACAAGGTTGCAGTTTTGGTAAATGAATTGATTACTTACCCAACGTTCGGGAAATAAGTCCATCTATCGAGTCGGCATAAGCAACATGGGCTCAGTGGGCGTCCATGATAGTGTAAGTGGCTCAGTGGGAGTCAATCAAATGCATAAGTGGCTGAGTGGCAGTCCAGCATAAGGTCCTATTGCGACCAGGGTGATGACCAGTGGGGAATTCGTCCATCTACTAGTAGAAAAGGTTACTTATTGGTATCTTTGCCTGATCAGCAAGATATCAGGTTTATGCCAAAATTCTTTCCTTTCCAAATTTATTGGATATTGCAATTCTGTTCATACTTTACATGACAGAGGTTTTCAGGAAACGTATGTATATATAGGTGTATATATATATCGGGACTTAATGAAGTATATCATAACTTCATTTCCTTCAAAATATTTCAAAGATTGAATCTATTCAAGTCTTATCTTGTAGTCTCATCAGTGTGATGAACTTTTGAATCTAATTATAACTTGAACGGTGGTAGTTCAAGTAGTATTCGGAAAAGATATAAGTATATTGGAGTATCTTGTAACTTCATCTTTTAAACTTATATCTAGTAAATGATTATCTTATGCATATCAAAGACTTTCAGAAAAACGTTGAGACAAGGTTAGATATATGAGATCACCTTGCAACGATATTTTTTTATACAGTTATAAACTGAAACTTTGTGTATATTATACATGGAAGAGGACTTCCAAGATTTTGAAAAGTATATATGTATATATACTGAATATTTTGCGAATTCATCGCATTAAGATATCAAACTTGGTTCATTTCTTTTGACCAAGACTTTCATGAGTACTATGAGAAGGCTCATATATTGTTAATCATTATACATATTATTTTGGTGGGCTTGCTGCTCACCCTTGCTTTCTTCTTTCATCACACAACAACAGATTGGAAAAAATGAACAGGACCAAGCTTCCGATTCGCGAACGGATAGGAAACGTTCCGCAGTTTCCTATAGGTGTTGATGCCGCTGTAGCTGAGGTAGGAACTACCAATAGGCTAGGCTTTCAACTTTTAATGTACCAGATTATGTATATTTATGAATTGTAATAATGGCAAAGAAATGTAAATTTATTCAGAAAACCTTTTAAGGTGTATTGGCAGATAATTGTGGAATAAAATGACTGTGATTATTTTTGGATGTTCATCTCTGAGACTATAACTTGTGGTGTGTGTGTTTATTGTGGGGTCACAGTACAGAGTAGTTGATTAATTATTAAGATTGGGTGTTATTAAGGGAAATGGAACTCGTGACAACTCGGATCCCCGACCCCGGATTTGGGGGTGTTACAGAAATGGTATCAGAGCTAAGCGTTATAAACCTCAGAGATGATGTGACGTTAAGATAATAAGTTCACTAAGATAATAATAACTCTTGCCAAGTTCATAGTTGGGCTACCTAACGTAGTACTGACAGTTAAAACCCTTATGGGAACCCTTATAAATATCGTGATAGTAGCGTAGTTCGTTATCGTATATGGTAGCGGGATTCCGAACCCTGAGGTTGAGGAGCAACAATGCGATGATGTTTATTACTTATTAGAGATCAGATTATGGATCCGATAGAGCGTCCTAACGCGAGATCGGATGATGTTCATATTGAGGATATAGCGGTTGAGGATGTTGTCCTATAAGGGATAGTTGCTGAGGAGGATCCCATGGAGGATCCTGACAAGAATGAATAAAGGACCACTGAGGAATTGATGACCATGGTTAGGGCAACTACCAGAGGTAGGATTGGCCGGTCACTACCAGAGGTTCGTTCAAGTTTGTAAAGATAGTAGCCCCCTTTAACGCGGCTTACTCGTAAGACTGAGAAGTCCGAATGGACAGAGAAATGCGAGAACAGCTTTCAAGAACTGAAGCAAAGATTGGTGACGGCCCCTATGATGGCATCGCCGGATGGAAAAGAAGATTTTGTGATTTGTATTGACGCTTCGTATAAGGAATTAGGGTGCTCTTATAAAGCACAACAAGGTACTCGCGTACACGTCAAGACAATCGAGGTAATATGAAATTCGATATCCCCACCCATGAGCTTGGGCTCGTGGCAATAGTTTTGCCCTAAATATTGGAGGCACTACTGGTATGAATAGAAGTGCGAGATTTACACAAACCATAAGTGCTCTAGTACATTTTCACGCAGAAAGAGCTCAACATACGCTAGAGGAGATGGTTAGAGCTAATCAAGAATGATGAGTGGGAGATTCTTTATCATTCGGGGAAAGCCAATATGGTGGCTGATACCCTTAGTAAAAAGGAGAGACTCAAGATGATAATGTCTTTGGGAGAGTTTATAAGAGATTTTGAGAAATTAGAAATAGAAGTGAAAGTAACCGGAGCCGGTACCGAAAAGCTGTTTGAGATTGCAATACAGCCCGAATTATTGGAAAAGAACAGATTGTGCCAGAAAAAGTGATGAATGAAGGAAGAGAGCCAACAAATAGATAAGAGATTAATACCGAGAAAGATGATAAGGAAATAATGAGGTATTCCTACAGAATTTGGGTTCCAAATGTTCAAGAGCTTAAAGATGAGATCTTAGATGAAAGCTAGTTTGAGGAATAAGATTTAGAGCAAACCCTGAATGTGATAGTCAGGGAGGTCGCCATCAAGATAGAAGGAACCCATAACATGATGAAGTGGAAAATGAGGATTTAAAATATGTAGGATGACCTCGATTATGGGGAGGAGGAGGGAATGTTCAGACTAAGGAAACAGAAGGTCAAGTAAGGAAAGGAGACTCAAGACGGTACTCCTATACGGCAATTCATGGACCTGTCTGAAAAGAACTTAGACTATTATCCCCAACCACCACCTTGAGGAACAATGTAGTAGGAAATTCTTTCAGGACCTTTAAGTCGCTAAGCTCTCAGAGTTCCAAGGAACAAGCTGACCCAGCCGAGGTAAGAGCCTGGCTAAAGGAAATAGAGGAATCATTTGAGATTCTGAATGATTGAAGAATCACAAAAGACTGTTTTTGTCACTTACCCTCGTAAGAGAGAGACCACCCGCTGGTGAAAGGCCAAGGAAGGCACGGAGCAAGAGATTATAATAAACTGATTTAAGTTCAGTCAATTGTTTTCAGGAAAGTACTTCCCAAGGTTATGGAGATAGTGTAAAAGCTTTAGAGCCAGAACAAAGGAAGACGAGTATGATGAATTATGAATCTAAGTTGTAAAAGTTATCAAGATTCGTTCTGAGGACACGAATCCAGAATGACGGGATGTTTGAAATCAATGCTTATGTTATGTTGGTTCATGAAATAATGATAAGAGAAAGGAAAATAGAAAGAAACTGAAGTGGAAAGGAATATAAAGGCAATAGAGTTTGAGGTATGATAAGGGAGTTGGGTATGAGGAAACCCTAAAGACTCGTAGCAATAGAAATAGAAAAGTATGCATTCGTCAGGATGAGGGTGATTCACCATAAGTTAAAATTGATGGTTGAGGGCATAAGGGATACATATATTTTATCCCCTGTAAGTTGGGAGGATTCGAGGAAACCTTGAGATAATTCGAAGGATAACTAATGAGACGCGGATAGACTGAGGAGACAAGGAAGTAAGAAATTAGGAAAATTGGATGAAGGAAGTGACCTTCAAGAATGTGAAGTGTAAGATCGGTGGCTCGATACCCAGAAAGGGAGACGCCAGGTATGAAAGATATCCCAACATTGAGGTGACTGTTGAGATAAACAACAAAAGTAAATAAGGAATTATTAAGAAGAGGTTCACATTGAACACGAACAATATCTTCCAGAACATCCTTGTTATCGTTATCAAATTAGGCAAGACAAGCGGATAATCGTTGTTATCTTTTGGAGGCCATATTGATTGACCTCATTTGGAATACAGATGTTATTGTAAAATTAGGCATATACTATCGAGGTAGAAATGATCGAATAAGACACCCTCATCAGGGATATATGACTTAATTTATCCATGGAAGGATGCATGTACTTTTTCTAAAGGTGGAATTAAGGATAGAACATCTGTAACTGAAAATGAATCCCAGGGGAATGCATAAAGGTTGGCATTTCACCCTTAATAGGGATAGTATGAGTTTGACAGTATGAATTGGAAAGGATTAAGGTAATAACAACCTTTAAAAATCAGTGGAGAGAAATTTTTTCAGAAGTATATAGACAATGATTCTGGAATTAATAAATGGTATCTTGATATGCCCTGTATCTAGGGAATACAGGAGGGACGATTCAGGGATAACCTAAGAGGTTTTACAAGGAGAAAGGTAATATTCAAAATTCTCAAGAATAGAAATGTTGATAAAGGAAATATGACATAATTATAATGATGCCAAGTGGGGCACGTGTTAAACCACGAGAAGGTATGGATCGAACCAGTAATGGTCGAAGTTGTTCAGGGCAATTAGGACTTGAGATAAAAAGATGTTCTAATTATGATTGAGAGTCAGTCGTGACAGTGATTAACCTCTAAAGACTGAGGCAATAACTTATGGAAAAATGGTGATATTTTTTTTTTTACTCATCAGATTTTAAGGAAAACATCTTCACATAAGCTGTGATTGAAATGAGGTAGAAAATTTATTTGGAGGTGGTTAAAATGACATTGATTGTAAGGAAATTTTACTATCAGGAAAGGCCAAAGAGGTGGCCGACACTTTAAAGGTAAGAGGATAATTATAGGCGTTTGTGCCAAAGGAATACAGTGATGATGGTTAAAGCTATGAAGGTTGTATTATGGTTTGGAAGATTGACATTCCTTCTGATGACTGTGCAATACCCAACCGTAATAGTAGTTGGTAAAGGTTTAATTCGTGTAATCGCCATGAGCGGGCTATCTATCTCAGGAGATACTATCTTGAGATAAGCCAAGACCATGTTTTAAAAAGGACTAGACGAACCCTTGAGTTAAGTCTTCTATTTAAGGCATACGAGTAAGAATGGTATTAACCTGCTATCGTTGCGTTGACTGAAACTCTTCTGCAATTTTATCTGCTTCATGTCATGAAAGTACGTCAAGTTCAGGAGTGTTCTTCATGAATCATGAACGATGATCATGTTACCTCCTTAGAAGAATTAGATACGAGATGTATGGACTCCGTATGGTTAGCTATCAAGACTTCATGGAAAATGAATGACTACAGTAGGTCAGTGGTGGACCATAGTAATGCAACAATGATTCTGCGAGTAATGAGCTGATTACAACCGTGAGAGTTGTATTGGAATGGATGTTGAGATTGAGTACCACTAATCGGGTCGTGGTAGTGTATAAGTTATCATTGATAGACTAATTAAGTAGAGTAACTACCTATTGAATATTTATTCCCTCTTATCAATAGAGAGTCGTATTACTATAGGAGGAAGGTTACGGTGCGAGCATAGAATCCTAGTAACGGTGATATATAGAATGAGATCCCAGATTCGATTTTCGATGTCGAGGGAGTTTCAAAGGTGATTGTGTATAAGCTCGAGGAAGAGCATGGGTCCATAGAATGATGGACGGGATAGCGAAAATATTTAGGCATGTGAAATACGATGCTATAATACTTGATGTTGATATAAATACATATATGTTTTGTTCTCCTATGACAAACCTCTATAGTTCAGAGGTAGATTCCAAGCCAGATATTTTGTGGCAGTATATTTTTATATATATTTACAATTCTCTTCAATTCGTTCTTTTCTCTTCTTTTCATTTCATATAAACTGAGAAGGACAACCCTTCCAGAAGGGGAGGTATTGCCGAATGACTATCTATCTGTGTGATATAAGCCGAGTAGGATACCAACTATTGTTTAATTGCTTGTCAAGTACTAAAGGCTGGCCACCTTCTGTACTAACTATGCGATATAACAAGTGTTCATGATCATAGTGATCTCTCAACAAATTCCTTTACTTCTATATGTTTGATCAAGCTTCCAAAGATAGAAGCAGCTGAAAAAGGAGTAGTAAAGTTATGGTGGTATTCAGAATGGAAACACGTTCGTGATACTAAGGTTGACGTGGTTATTAAAAGGTTATAGAACGCTAACGAGCAAAGTTATAACCAGTATAATATTAGGAACGGAAGGTAGTAGCGATTATGAACTGGAAAAGAATGGGTATTGAGAAGCAAAAGCTCTAATGTTAAAAGCTATAATAAGAGTCTGTGCAATAGACTTGAAAGAATTTGGAATGATCACTTAACACGGATTGAGTTTTCTTACGATAATAGATCATATGTCAGTATTGAGATATCGCCTTATGAGATCCTTGAGGGAAGACAATGTCGATCTCCCTTATGTTAGGATGAAGTTGTAGAGCGTAAGATGCTCGGACCCGCAGTAGTCCAAAGGATCAAGGGTATAATATATTTTAATCAGATGACGGCTGATAGTAGCCCAAGATGGGAACACGAAGTATGTTGATTTGACACGAAAGGACAAGGAATAGGAAGTAGGGGACCTAGTGTTGTTATAGGTATTCCCTTGGAAAGGAAGGATGAGGTTCGGAAAGAAAGGGAAGCTAAGTCCACGAATTGTTGGACCCTTGGATATATTAAGACGTATTGGGAAGATAGCATATGAGCTAGCCCTACCCCCGAATATGTAGCAAGTTCATAACGTGTTCCACGTATCAATGTTAAGAAAGTGTAATTCGGATGCCAGATAAATAGGGGCATATGAGCGCATAGACATGCAACCCGACGTAACCTATATGGAGCAACCAGGAAGGGTTATAGAGTAAAAAGGAACAAGTGCTTAGGAGAAGGGTTATCAAACTAGGCAGAGTTTGGTGATAGGACCACAATATGGGAAAATTTACTCAAGAATTAGAAAGTGCAATGCTAAGAGAGTATCCCTATTCATTTTATATCTGATTCCGGGACGGAATCCTTTTAAGGAGGGGAGACTGTGATAACCCCAATTTTTGGAATTTTTGAAACCTTGATGAATAGTAACTTTTGCTGACTATGCTGATTAAGAAAAATTATCAGACCACGCTATATAGGAGTACTGTTATGGAAATTCTAAGATCGTATTAGTATTCCATAAAGTAAATGAATGTATGTAAAGGTCGTCAGAATTCGAATTTGAACACTTTGATTTTTCCCGAAAATCCACCAGATATCGACAGAGTTGAGTATAAGGTAACATGATTGAAAGGATTTTAATTCAAGGATTATAAATGAGGATCATTAAAGGATTATAAAATATTAGGGAAGATTTAGGGAAGCTCAAATAATGAGATCCCGGATATGATCCCTCAAACGGGTATCGAGAACGAAAGTTAAGCGAACCGTAAAACAAATACGCAACCAAGAGAAAAGCTTGTACAAGAATCCAAGGTATTATGACATCATCAAACCATAAGACAAAGACATGTGGCAAATAGATGACACAAGCAAGATGACATAAGCATGACAAGGGGTTTTGTTTTGTTGGTTGATTTTGAGCCATGTAAAATTTACCATGGTAAAAAGCTAAAACATTTTCCAAGGCAAAAAGGAGAAGCAACCAAGCAAATATCATAAAACACAAAAATTAGAAGTTGACTTTTGCTTCCAAGAGCAAAAGCTCTCGGCCAAAACAAACCCAGCAACTTCAAACTGCCATATCTCCTTCAATACTCACTCAAATGTTGTGTTCGATAGCTCGTTGGAAAGGTATTGAGATGTCCTACAACTCTTGTTCACAAGTCTCTTCCAAATAAGCATGGTAAGACCCTCATTTTTACAGTTCTTTAAATCGGACTTTTAGAAACTTCAAAGCCTAACTTTGTGTTCTTGATTTCTTTGGAAAGATCAAGCTTGTAGGAGGCTCCCTAAGGCTTCCTAACAACTTAACACCTCCAAAGGAAGGTATAAATCTTCACACCCTTTAGTAATAAGTTTGAATGTTGAAGTTTGGAGATGGTTTGGATGGATGAGTAGTAATTTGAATGATAAGCATGATTCGAGCTTAATTGTTAAGTAGTTTAGTTGAATTTAGAGATGTTATAATATATGATTGGATTGAGATCCTTGAGCTTATTATGACTGAAATCAGTAGCATTTATGTGTATCTTGAGTTGTTGTTGATTGGTAGTTGGATTGATATGATTTGGAATGGTAAAAATTTGGGAAATCGCGTAAACATAGCCGTCGTAATGTCCGATTTACTTTAGACTGCTATTGTTCATAACATTAGGACCCGAGAACTCCCTGCTAGGTTTTTACCATTGCCATGTTTAGATAGTTCATGTTACGAGCTTCATTTTGATATGTGGTTCGTTTGATTCCGATGAACGGTTTAGGAGAAACGGCCGTTTTAAGTAACGACGTTTCGCGAACGAACCCTTACCCCTCGCCTTATTTTAAAACATAGGTTAAAGACCTTAAATGACTAATTGAAGTATGAAACATTTATGTAAAGTGTAATAGGCAGTTCGTAAGACACTCGCGAAGGAATCGCCTTAAAACTCGTAATGGTTAAATTATTAAAAAATGGTGGAGCCGAGGGTACTCGAGTGACTTAAGAGAATCAGTAAGCGCAAATCGAGCGTTAAAGTCTGAGTTGGTTAGAGTATAGATTTACAAGTGACTTTGGTTTAATTCCAACTTACTTGTTGTTTATAGGTTACCAGACTCGTCCCGAGCCATTCGTAACCCCCAGTCGCTCAGGCAAGTTTTCTACCCGTTATACTGTTGTTGTGATGTATATGTGTATATGCATGATCTTGCGATAAATGCATATTTGTTATTAGCAAATTCTTGCGATATATTGTAGCATGTGATATGGTATATATGCATGCCTGTTTCATATTCTTGGATTATATATCTGTTGGTTAAAATGCTTACAGTTGCATAATACCTATGCTAGAGATAAGCGGTATTGAGTTTACCCTTAGTATAGGGGATCAAAAGGTGAACATATTTCTAAACCGGGAGTCGATGTTCCTGAGTATAATATATATATTTATATATATATATATATGGTTATAGTTTTCAAAACTATTAATCGAATAAGGTTTATTCGATAACTTTAACTTTATTTTATTATTGAATATTATTTCGAATATTCATTCGAGGGCTTATGACTCAGTTATATTATTAATGATTATTAATTGAATATTCATTTGAGGATGTATGACTTCGTTATTTTATTTAATGAATATTATTTATAATATTCATTCGAGGTATCATGACTCCGCTTGTTATTTAATAATATTCTTTATTTTATTAAAGAATAATGTTTCGATAATCAAACTTATTTTCGATTATTCAAATAAAGATAGTACTTTCGTATAAGTATATCTTTGGTTATTTAATACTCATTTCAAGTATAAGTCTTACAACTTCTACTTCAATTATTTGTATAAAGATTATTCTTTATGGGAATATTATTTAAATAATAATATTCAGACATTTTCTAAATATATTGGGACTGATTTACTTCATTAAATCAGCATTACTCCAAACACTCTTTAAAGTGTTTTCGAGTCTTCAAAATGATTTTTAAAAGTTAGAGCGGATCCCAACACTCATTTTTATATTTAAGATCTTCCTTTTAAAAAGGGGATTTAAATACTTGCTCAAAACCTGAGGGATCCGGCTCTATGGTGTATTTTATATTCGCAACAAGGTTGCAGTTTTGGTAAATGAATTGATTACTTACCCAACGTTCGGGAAGTAAGTCCATCTATCGAGTCGGCATAAGCAACATGGGCTCAGTGGGCGTCCATGATAGTATAAGTGGCTCAGTGGGAGTCAATCAAATGCATAAGTGGCTGAGTGGCAGTCCAGCATAAGGTCCTATTGCGACCAGGGTGATGACTAGTGGGGAATTCGTCCATCTACTAGTAGAAAAGGTTACTTATTGGTATCTTTGCCTGATCAGCAAGATATCAGGTTTATGCCAAAATTCTTTCCTTTCCAAATTTATTGGATATTGCAATTCTGTTCATAGTTTACATGACAGAGGTTTTCAGGAAATGTATGTATATATATAGGTGTATATATATATCGGGACTTAATGAAGTATATCATAACTTCATTTCCTTCAAAATATTTCAAAGATTGAATCTATTCAAGTCTTATCTTGTAGTCTCATCAATGTGATGAACTTTTGAATCTAATTATAACTTGAACGGTGGTAGTTCAAGTAGTATTCGGAAAAGATATAAGTATATTGGAGTATCTTGTAACTTCATCTTTTAAACTTATATCTAGTAAATGATTATCTTATGCATATCAAAGACTTTCAGAAAAACGTTGAGACAAGGTTAGATATATGAGATCACCTTGCAACGATATTTTTTTATACAGTTATAAACTGGAACTTTGTGTATATTATACATGGAAGAGGACTTCCAAGATTTTGAAAAGTATATATGTATATATACTGAATATTTTGCGAATTCATCGTATTAAGATATCAAACTTGGTTCATTTCTTTTGACCAAGACTTTCATGAGTACTATGAGAAGGCTCATATATTGTTAATCATTATACATATTATTTTGGTGGGCTTGCTGCTCACCCTTGCTTTCTTCTTTCATCACACAACAACAGATAGAAAAGATGAACAGGACCAAGCTCCCGATTCGCGAACGGATAGGAAATGTTCCGCAGTTTCCTATAGGCGTTGATGCCACTGTAGCTGAGGTAGGAACTACCAATAGGCTAGGCTTTCAACTTTTAATGTACCAGATTATGTATATTTATGAATTGTAATAATGGCAAAAAAATGTAAATTTATTCAGAAAACCTTTTAAGGTGTTTTGGCAGATAATTGTGGAATAAAATGACTGTGATTATTTTTGGATGTTCATCTCTGAGACTATAACTTGTGGTGTGTGTGTTTATTGTGGGGTCACAGTACAGAGTAGTTGATTAATTATTAAGATTGGGTGTTATTAAGGGAAATGGAACTCGTGACAACTCGGATCCCCGACCCCGGATTTGGGGGTGTTACATGAGTTTTGGTGGGATTTAAGACCCTTTGGAAATTTCGATGTACGGAAATTTTGTTAATTGTTTATAAATTTTTTTTATTAAAATAAGATAAAATTGTAAACTGAAGGTTGAGAATGGTTAACATTTAGGGGTTTTCAAATTAAGTTTTAGCTTCTGGTTATTATGTTCAAAATGTTAATCTTAGCTTTCCTGAAAGGCTGTTAAACTTTTTTTCAAATTATATTGTTGTAGTTGCAAATGCTGGTTTTAAGGTGTGCGAACTGGGAAATATATGTCAAAAAGGTTGTTAATGGGTTTGATATCTTACTAGTACTTTTGTTTTAGATTCTGATATCACTAGTGAAAAGATTACAAAGAGCTTGTACTGCTCTTGGCGATTACGGAGAAGAAAGCAAGAAAGCACGTTGCACTTCCCTAGTGAATGAGCTTTTTATATTTTAATTTTATACAAAAATGATAAGTTAAAGAATTGGCAGAAAAACATGGTAGCAGTTTCTAAAAAACTTTAGAGTTGTTTATTGTGTATAATTCCTGATTTTTAACTCTTATCATCAGAGTAATGTGAGACAATGTTCACTTCAAGTAGCCTTGATGGAGCTGAAAAGGGCAGGTGAAAATGTCCTACGACTGTAAGGGAAGCACCAGGTGCGTCCCATCTCATATGATACATCAGATACTTTATGTCTTTGATATTTCCTATCCTCTTTATTTAAATGATGATATAACATTACTTCTTGACTTGGTTTCTAAATTCACAGAGAGGTAAATTCACAGAGCTATCTGATATTTAATATGACTGACTTGCCATATTTGTAGAAATGTACAACTTACTTTTGGAAACGTATATTAAAGATTCAATGGAGAAGCATAGATTGTTTAATGCAATTGAAAGTATTCCATGTGTTGCTCAGAAAGCTCAGTGGGCCTTGAACTTGATCAAAATGTATCAACTATTAACATAATATTTAGGTGGACTAGATTATGGTAAATGGTTATTTCTATTTTAGAAACTCATGCTGCATCTTAATTATATTTTGGTCAGACACACCCACTAGAAGCAATTGCAAAATATAATTTTCAGTTTGATATCCTTGTTGACCTGCATCTCAGTTTTACGAAGGAATGAGGATTTGTTCACTTCATACTATGTCTTCTTGCCTATTGCCCATATAAAGCTTGTCATTGTCTTATATTAGTCATGACTTGGTGAAAATTAGATGTTAACCTCTGCATAAATTCAGTAGGTTGTAGTAGAAGTACGCAAGACAATTGAATCTTTAGGCTTCATCGAAGTTGAAACACCAGTTTTACAGGTTTGTTTCACTTAGGCTTGCATTTTGTTATGTTATAATTTGCATAAACTTCCTGTTACGAACTCAAATATGAACTTGTACTTTTACGTATTTGGTACCCTGTGCATTACATTTTTTAGCTCCATGATATTTGATACTTTTTGTGTGCTTCCATTTAATCTCCTGTTATGCAAAAAAGGATCTGGTGACTTCAACTTATTAACAGACCATCCTTAGTTTGATCATTCCTCTGTCAATAACTTTTGCATCTGTATATTCTGTTCTGCATCTTATAGTTTGAATCAGTAGCTTGTTGAGATGTACAAGAGGAAGATGAGCAAAGATCTTGACATACCATAAAATGCAGGAGCTAATGGCTCAAATTGGAGGCTATATATGTGAATATTCTTCACAACTATATTAGTTAGTTAACGTATTTAGTAAATAAATCATTATGTGTTTGTAGTTCTAATTTTAGTATTTATAATTGGAGGCTTCTATTTCGTTTTTTGAATCGGTATATCTTTTTCCCTTCTTCTGCTTGTTCGCCTAAAATGTATGTGCCTGTAGCGTGTTTTTATTGTTTCATTTGGTCTATTATTATGAAATTATGTTTTGTTGTGGTTTTTTCTGTGTATGTGTAATTTAGTTGAAAGTAAAGCGATTGTCATCGGATTTTAGTGGTATTGATTTCGATAAAATTGGATAAATCAGCTTCATTTATATATATGTTGTGTGTTTTTATGTACATGTAAATGTTGAAATGATTGCTAGATTGGTAGTTTAAATTATAGCAGCAGTTAATCGGATATGGTATCGGTAAATGTATATTGGTTATTCCAAAAGTTATAGTTTTCATAATAATTTGCTTGATGTTGAAACCTTTTGCAGTCCAGAGTTCAATGTGTTCATTTGGATGGATCTATGATTATGAAGGCAAGGGATGCTACCATCACAAGATTTACCGAGGATCCAGATTGCGAGCTTGAAAGTAGGAGGGGTTGCACTTAATATCATAGTGGCATCACTATTTTTTACCCATCTTCTTTTGCGTACTCCAAATGTTTTCATACTAGATTTCAGATTTTTATTTATCGTACTCTAGACTATAGACTATGTACCTATTTTTTGGATTATGTAGAGTTGACGATGAAATGTGTGAAAACTGAAGTAGTATTTGGTGGGGGTTTGTGAAAACCGATTTGAAGTTTTGTGGTTCGAATTGTTTATTTGTTGACTTGTATGAAAAACAGGTTTATGGCATGTTGAATTTACAAACCATTCATGTCAATTATTTTTTGAAAAATATGTTATATTAGGTACTGAAAATATTACAAAGAAATTGGTATAATATAAAACATTACTGTAACAATATGCGTCAAAGGTAACATTAAAGTATGTCTATAGTATCACATTATGTATGTTACCTTTGCAAACAAATGGGGCCCAAAAATGGGGCCCACATGTGGGCCCTAATGGTAGGCCCCATTTTTTTTGAAAATTCTAAGTCCAAAGGTAACATACATATTGTGATACTATAGACATAGATTGATGTTACCTTTGACAGCAATTGTAACACAAATGTGAATGTTACACCAGGGCAAAAGTAATGTTACCTTAGGGGCCAGAGGTAACTCGAAAAAAAGCAACTTAATTTTTATGTTACCTTAGGCCTTTTTCTGGCTGTGGTAACACTTTTTTGGGCCTGTTGTAACATTTTCTTGGTGTTGCTGTAGGCCATTTATGGTGTAGTGATTCTTATAAATCCATAAACCAACATAAAAATAATTAGGAAGATATGACAATTAACTATATTTTATTTTGGACATATAAAAATTAAAATACTCAATTAATATTATTTTTGAATATTCAAGTACAGATAACACTTAACAATTAGCTCACGGAATAGATACTGAACACACATAATAATTATATAATAGCAAAAATAATTACACGATATATCCCGGATATTACATCATTCCCCCCTTAAAAGGATTCTGTCCTCAGAATCTCTAAGAAAACAAATTAGGGTACTTTTCTCTCATATCACTTTCTAACTCCCAGGTTGACTCTTCAACCTTTGAGTTTCTCCACAATACTCTTACTAACTTTACCACTTTATTTCTCAATACTTTCTCTCTTTCCTCTAGAATCTCTATCGGATTCTCTACATATGATAAATCTGCTTGAAGTTCTATTGGCTCATATTCTATTATATGCCTGGAGTCTGGATTATATTTCTTAAGCATTGATATGTGAAAAACATTGTGAATGTGCTCCATGTGCGGAGGTAACGCCAACTCGTAAGCTACCTTGCCAATACGCTTTAGGATTTCAAAAGGTCCGACATATCTTGGGTTTAGCTTCTCTTTCTTCCCAAACCTCGTTAGTCCTTTCCACGGTGATACTTTCAATAATACCAAGCTTCCTTCTTCAAATTCCATGTCTTTTCTTGACTGGTCTGCATATTTCCTTTGACGATCTTGTGCGGCTATTAATCTTTTCTGGATAATTTCAACAACTTCCTTTGTCTGCTACACCAATTCAGGTCCGAGTATTTTGCGTTCTCCTACTTCGTCCCAATATACTTGCGTCCATAAAGGGCTTCATAAGGTGGCATCCCAATACTGGCGTGATAACTGTTGTTATAAGTAAACTCTACTAGGGGTAAATGCTCGTCCCACCTTCCTTTGAAATCAATAGCACAAACACGTAGCATGTCCTCGATTATTTGGGTCGTTCTTTCACTTTGGCCATCCGTTTGGGGGTGATAGGCTGTACTCATATTCAGTCTTGTTCCCAAATATTCTTGAAAACTCTTCCAAAATCTTGAATTAAATCTTGGATCTCGATCAGATACAATAGACACTGGAACTCCATGACGAACTACAATTTCTTTCATGTACATATGAACTAACTTGTCGAGCGAAAATATTTCATTTATAGGCAGAAAATGAGCTGACTTGGTAAGTATATCTACTATAACCCAAATGGCATCATGATTAGTCCTTGTCTTTGGTAATCCAACTATGAAATCCATGGTAATATGTTCCCACTTCCATTCTGGAATCTCCAATGGCTGTAGCAATCCGCTTGGTCTCTGATGCTCTGCTTTAACTCTCTGACAGGTATAGCATTTGCTAATCCATTCCGCAATTTCCCTCTTCATATCTGGCCACCAATAATTCTTCTTTAAATCTCTGTACATTTTGGTACTCCCTGGATGGATGGAATATCTTGAACTATGTGCCTCTTGTAAAATTTCATTTTTCAGCTCCGTCACTGGTGGAATCCAAATTCTTGAGGAAAACCTAAGAATACCTTGATCATCTTATTGCGTGCATAATTCCTCACCTACCAAACTATTTATATCTTGATCCATTACCTCTTTCTGGCATTTCTTTATTTTCTCCAATAACTCCGGTTGGAAAATCTTACCGTACACTTTTGCTTCCTCAGGCTTGCAAATTCTAATCTCCAATTCCAATTTTTGAAATTCTTTATATATCTCTTCAGGTACGGATAATACATTTAACTTTTCCTTCCGACTTAACGCATCTGCTACAATGTTCGCCTTACCGGGATGATAATTAATCGAGCAATCATAATCCTTAATCAATTCTAACCATCTCCTTTGTCTCATATTAAGTTCCTTCTGGGTAAATATATATTTCAAACTTTTGTGATCCGTGAAAATCTCATATTTGTCTCCATACAAATAATGTCTCCAAATCTTCAAAGAGAAAACTATAGCTGCTAACTCCAAATCATGAGTAGGGTACTTCTGTTCGTGTGGTTTCAATTGCCTTGACGCATACGCAATCACCTTGTCGTGCTGTATAAGAACACATCCTAATCCTTTGTAAGAAGCATCGCTATAAATTACGAAATTCCCTTGATCGTCTGGAAGTGACCAAACAGGTGCTGTGATTAATCTCCGCTTCAATTCCTGAAAACTTCCTTCGCACTTGTCATTCCATATAAACTTTTCATTCTTTCGTGTAAGCTTTGCCAATGGTGTTGCAATTCTTGAGAAATTCTGAACGAATCGTCGATAATATCCTGCCAATCCCAAGAAACTTCTTACCTCAGTGGGTGTTCTCGGTCTTTCCCAATTCGTAATTGCCTCGATCTTTGCCAGGTCCACTTTGATCCCTTCGTTACTGACTATGTGTCTAAAGAACTGAACTTCCTGTAGCCAAAACTCACACTTCAACAATTTAGCATATAACTTCTTTTTCCTTAAAATCTCCAAAGCTGTCCTTAAATGTTCCGCATGATCCTCCTCCGTCTTTGAATAGATCAAAATATCGTCTATAAATACTATAACGAACTTGTCCAAATATTCCTTGAAAATTCTGTTCATCAGATCCATAAACGCTGCTGGGGCGTTGGTCAATCCAGAAGACATCACTAAAAACTCGTAATGTCCATACCTTGTTCTGAAAGTTGTCTTTGGTATATCTTCTGGTTTGATTTTCAGTTGATGATATCCCGATCTTAAATCGATTTTGGAGAAATACTTGGCTCCCTTCAATTGGTCAAACAAATCATCAATTCTGGGTAACGGATACTTATTCTTAATCGTCAACTTGTTGAGCTCCCTATAGTCGATGCACAGTCTCATGCTTCCATCCTTCTTCTTGACAAATAATACCGGTGCACCCCACGGGGATACGCTGGGTCTAATTACTCCTTTCTCTAACAGCTCTTGCAATTGTTTTGCTAATTCTTTCATTTCAATGGGCGCCATTCTATAAGGGGCCTTGGATACTGGTTCGGTTCCAGGTGCTAAGTCGATTGCAAATTCAATTTCTCTATCTGGAGGAAGTCCTGGTAACTCGTCGGGAAATACGTCTGGAAATTCCATCACAACTGGAATATTTTCAAGTTTTGCTGGCTCCTGACTTCTGTCGATCACATATGCTACGAAATGCTCACATCCTTGTCGTAGTAACTTCTTGGCTTGAATCATCGTTAAGAACTTCTTTACCTGCTTCTGTCCCTTGAACGTTACTATTCTTTCGTCTGGCGTTTTCACCATTACTTTCTTATTTCGACAATTTATCTGAGCATCATGCTTAGATAACCAATCCATCCCTAATATAACGTCAAATTCTCCTAACTTAAACGGTATCAAATCTACACAAAATTTACTACCAGAAATCTCAATCTCACAATTCCCACAAACTTGGTTAACAGTTACACGTTCTTAATTTGCTAATTCCACCGTCATTATTTCATTTAAATACCCAACTGGACAATTTAACTTACTAACAAAATCTTGTGAAACAAATGATCGAGTTGCTCCCAAATCTATTAACACTTTGGCACATAAAGAATTCACATTAAGCGTACCTGCCACGACATCCGTATCCTGGATCGCATCCTTCACCGACATGTCAAAAACTCTAGCCCTCGGAGTCTCATTCACTGTTGGGGTAGATCCCATAATCCTTAATGCATTACTGACTGGGGCTGGTGTCTTGCAATCCCTGGCCATATGTCCTGGCTTCCCACATTTAAAGCATGTAAATCCAATGGCTGGAACCTTCACTGCTGGATTTCGGATAGGCTGATCCTTATTCGCTGGCTCTCTTGCTGGCTGATTTCGGCACACCCTCGAGTAGTGCGCTTTCTGGTTGCATTTAAAACATACCACATTCAACTTGTTACAAACTCCTCCATGCTTCTTTCCACATACTTGACAATCTGAAAAAGTTAATCTCAACTTATTCGGCTGATTCACATTAGCTGGACGATTGCCCTAGCCTCCGTCTCCTGCATTTTGTCTCCTGAAATTAAAATTTCTCCCTGGCTGAAACTTGCCCTTCTTAAAATTTGGAAACTTCCCTGTTTGTGACTGACCCTCACTTCCCTCAACTTTCCTTTTCTTGCTTTCCTTTTCTTTCTGGAACATCTCACTTTCTGTCTCTGCGATCATAGCTTTATGTACAACCCTGGCATAGGTATCCAATTCAAAAATAGCTACCTTCCCTCTGATCCATGGCTTCAAGCCTTGCTGGAATCTCTTAGCTTTCTTTCTATCAGTATCAACATACGACGGCACATACCTTGACAATTCCTCAAACTTCCCCTCATAATCTGTTACCGACATGTTCCCTTGCTTTAATTCTAAAAACTTCAGCTCCATTGATCCTGAACAAACTGAGGAAAATACTTTTCTAAAAACAATTCCTTAAACATTTCCCAAGTAATAACATCTGTGCTCTCTAATGTCTTCACCATCTCCCACCAATAGGTGGCCTCATTCTTCAGATAGTAACTTGCAAATTCAACCTTCTGCTCCTCTTTCACTTTTACCAAGGCAAATGCCTTCTCTATTTCCTTTAACCACACATTTGCTTCAATTGGCTCTAAGGAACCCTTAAATTCTGGTGGGTTTACTGCCTGAAAAGTTTTGAAAGTTACCTGGGGATTGGTCTGTCTCTGCTGTTGTTGTGCCAGGTGAACTGTTTGTTGGGCCAAGATTTGAAGAATCTGGGCTATTGCTGGGTCCATGGGTCCTGGGTTCACATTCTGGTTTATATCATTTTGGTTGTTATTGTTGTTGTTGTTGGTTTCTTCATTCTGGGTGTTGGTACGGGTATTTCTTCTGGGAGGCATTTTCTGTAAAGAATCAATCAATTTATTTAGCTTTTGAATCAAATCTTTGTATAAAAGAAAAGTTTTGTAAAATAGAAATATCTCTTTTTGAAAACAGTTATAACTAAGTAAATTGCATGCTTCTTTACAGAATATAAACAGTTATGGAAAACAGGGTACATGGTAGCACAGGGTATACTGGTGCAATAAATAAGGTAAAGTAAAATATGTGCGATAAAGTAAATGACAGTGTTGGAAAGGAAAAGGTACTGATATATAGATCAAAAGTTTTAGGTAGTACAAGCGTAAAGACGCTTCAAAAGTAAAAGCAAAAAGGGTACAACAACCTACTCACTAGTCAGCATCGCTAGTCTATAAATACAACTCAAAAGTCTATTGATACACACTACACACTACTGTCCATACTACATAACCATAACAACACTGCTCAGCATCTCCATCTCAAAATCTCTAACTCAACTCCAAGGAAACTCTGGTCCTTCCAGCCTCTCAAAGTCCTCCATCACCTCAGTAGCCCAGCCCAGCAGTGCATCCGGGCCTCTGCCAGGTAGTGTAGCTCCATGTAGCCTAGCCTCAAGAACCCTCTGTGTCACATGAATCTCCTCTCGAAGCTCCCTCCCACCACGATCAATATCTGTAGTCCTAATGATATGCTGTAACTCTCTAATCTGAGCCAACAAGGAATCACGCTCCAATAGAAGAGCCTCATACTGGTAATAAGGAACTGGGAGCAATGTAGACTGGAATGGGGCACTCGCTACTGAATGCCCAGTGGAATCTGAATCAGCTGGTGGGGGTCCTCTGACAGGTGGCCTCATGCCTGGAGGTGGAATAGCCTGCAATGGTACGGGCTGCAACACCGGTGGAGGTAGAATAGCCAATGCTGGTGGAATCACAGGACGTGGATCCGATGCTGGTGCTCCAACTGAAGGCTTTGAGTGATCAGCTGATACGGGAATAAAAGAGTCGGCCATCTCTAAAATTAAGTAGTTTTGATTATATCATCAAATGCTTATTTAAAAATATAATTTTGATCAAATAATAGAATAATTATTTATTTTTAATACTAAATTAAACTAATTATAAATTTTTAACATATAAAGAAATTTATATTTAAAACCAAAAAAAGTAAATTTTAATAACCTTATTATATGATGCTCAAATTAATTACTTTAGAAAAATAAAAAAATAATTGTTTAAAATTATAAATTGTACCAAGTATGTGATATTATTTTTAAGTAATTCTTTTTTATAAATTTGGATACAATTTTTTTAAACTAATTTATTAATAAATAGTTGAAAGACAAAGTAGAGCAGCTATAGTTTCTAAAATGTTTAAGCGGGCCGAAATTTTGGAGAAGCGGGCTTCTTTTTACATTAGCGGGTAATACAAATTTTTTAGAGCAAGTCCATTATTCTTTCACCCTGAACGATTCTTATTTTTCTACCTAACCTTTCTCTGTCTCTCAATCCTCTTTCTCTCTCTCCCTCAATCATCTCTTTCTCCATCCTACTTTACAAATAATTTAGAGTCGATTTCATTCAATTAAGAACTAAGCTTTCACGTATCGATGGAAAGGGGATTGCTAAATCGATTCCTTGTTCAATCAAAACTAGGAATTTTATGTTTGAATTAGGGGTTTTTATTTTTTGGATTTTTTATGTTATTTTTTTAATTCGTTTATCTGTTTGTTTTAGGGCTAATTTGGTTTGCTATGGTATCTAATTGAATATCTCATATTTCGCTTTTGCGAAAAGGTACTTTCTCTCTTCGATTCGTGTATATGGTTGGGAAACTCGGATATTATGATCCGTGTACCCCCTCTGTTCTAAGAGAGTATCGCAGCATTATCTCTCAAAGCGAGGTACGCATTATTTATATGTGTGTTTATATGTTCATAATTTTTGTTTATTGGGTTTCAGGGTTTATTTTGTGAAATTGGGATTTTATTTTTTTGTTGATTTTTGACATGAGTTTTGGTGGGATTTAAGACCCTTTGGAAATTTCGATGTACGGAAATTTTGTTAATTGTTTATAAATTTTTTTATTAAAATAAGATAAAATTGTAAACTGAAGGTTGAGAATGGTTAACATTTAGGGTTTTCAAATTAAGTTTTAGCTTCTGGTTATTATGTTCAAAATGTTAATCTTAGCTTTCCTGAAAGGCTGTTAAACTTTTTTTCAAATTATATTGTTGTAGTTGCAAATGCTGGTTTTAAGGTGTGCGAACTGGGAAATATATGTCAAAAAGGTTGTTAATGGGTTTGATATCTTACTAGTACTTTTGTTTTAGATTCTGATATCACTAGTGAAAAGATTACAAAGAGCTTGTACTGCTCTTGGCGATTACGGAGAAGAAAGCAAGAAAGCACGTTGCACTTCACTAGTGAATGGGCTTTTTATATTTTAATTTTATACAAAAATGATAAGTTAAAGAATTGGCAGAAAAACATGGTAGCAGTTTCTAAAAAACTTTAGAGTTGTTTATTGTGTATAATTCCTGATTTTTAACTCTTGTCATCAGAGTAATGTGAGACAATGTTCACTTCAAGTAGCCTTGATGGAGCTGAAAAGGGCAGGTGAAAATGTCCTACGACTGTAAGGGAAGCACCAGGTGCGTCCCATCTCATATGATACATCAGATACTTTATGTCTTTGATATTTCCTATCCTCTTTATTTAAATGATGATATAATATTACTTCTTGTCTTGGTTTCTAAATTCACAGAGAGGTAAATTCACAGAGCTATCTGATATTTAATATGACTGACTTGCCATATTTGTAGAAATGTACAGCTTACTTTTGGAAACGTATATTAAAGATTCAATGGAGAAGCATAGATTGTTTAATGCAATTGAAAGTATTCCATGTGTTGCTCAGAAAGCTCAGTGGGCCTTGAACTTGATCAAAATGTATCAACTATTAACATAATATTTAGGTGGACTAGATTATGGTAGATGGTTATTTCCATTTTAGAAACTCATGCTGCATCTTAATTATATTTTGGTCAGACACACCCACTAGAAGCAATTGCAAAATATAATTTTCAGTTTGATATCCTTGTTGACCTACATCTCAGTTTTACGAAGGAATGAGGATTTGTTCACTTCATACTATGTCTTCTTGCCTATTGCCCATATAAAGCTTGTCATTGTCTTATATTAGTCATGACTTGGTGAAAATTAGATGTTAACCTCTGCACAAATTCAGTAGGTTGTAGTAGAAGTACGCAAGACAATTGAATCTTTAGGCTTCATCGAAGTTGAAACACCAGTTTTACAGGTTTGTTTCACTTAGGCTTGCATTTTATTATGTTATAATTTGCATAAACTTCCTATTACGAACTCAAATATGAACTTGTACTTTTACGTATTTGGTACCCTGTGCATTACATTTTTTTAGCTCCATGATATTTGATACTTTTTGTGTGCTTCCATTTAATCTCCTGTTATGCAAAAAAGGATCTGGTGACTTCAACTTATTAACAGACCAGCCTTAGTTTGATCATTCCTCTGTCAATAACTTTTGCATCTGTATATTCTGTTCTTCATCTTATAGTTTGAATCAGTAGCTTGTTGAGATGTACAAGAGGAAGATGAGCAAAGATCTTGACATACCATAAAATGCAGGAGCTAATGGCTCAAATTGGAGGCTATATATGTGAATATTCTTCACAACTATATTAGTTAGTTAACGTATTTAGTAAATAAATCATTATGTGTTTGTAGTTCTAATTTTAGTATTTATAATTGGAGGCTTCTATTTCGTTTTTTGAATCGGTATATCTTTTTCCCTTCTTCTGCTTGTTCTCCTAAAATGTATGTGCCTATAGCGTGTTTTTATTGTTTCATTTGGTCTATTATTATGAAATTATGTTTTGTTGTGGTTTTTTCTGTGTATGTGTAATTTAGTTGAAAGTAAAGCGATTGTCATCGGATTTTAGTGGTATTGATTTCGATAAAATTGGATAAATCAGCTTCATTTATATATATGTTGTGTGTTTTTATGTACATGTAAATGTTGAAATGATTGCTAGATTGGTAGTTTAAATTATAGCAGCAGTTAATCGGATATGGTATCGGTAAATGTATATTGGTTATTCCAAAAGTTATAGTTTTCATAATAATTTGCTTGATGTTGAAACCTTTTGCAGTCCAGAGTTCAATGTGTTCATTTGGATGGATCTATGATTATGAAGGCAAGGGATGCTACCATCACAAGATTTACCGAGGATCCAGATTGCGAGCTTGAAAGTAGGAGGGGTTGCACTTAATATCATAGTGGCATCACTATTTTTTACCCATCTTCTTTTGCGTACTCCAAATGTTTTCATACTAGATTTCAGATGTTTATTTATCATACTCTAGACTATAGACTATGTACCTCTTTTTTGGATTATGTGGAGTTGACGATGAAATGTGTGAAAACTGAAGTAGTATTTGGTGGGGGTTTGTGAAAACCGATTTGAAGTTTTGTGGTTCGAATTGTTTATTTGTTGACTTGTATGAAAAACAGGTTTATGGCATGTTGAATTTACAAACCATTCATGTCAATTATTTTTTGAAAAATATGTTATATTAGGTACTGAAAATATTACAAAGAAATTGGTATAATATAAAACATTACTGTAACAATATGCGTCAAAGGTAACATTAAAGTATGTCTATAGTATCACATTATGTATGTTACCTTTGCAAACAAATGGGGCCCAAAAATGGGGCCCACATGTGGGCCCCAATGGTAGGCCCCATTTTTTTTTGAAAATTCTAAGTCCAAAGGTAACATACATATTGTGATACTATAGACATAGATTGATGTTACCTTTGACAGCAATTGTAACACAAATGTGAATGTTACACCAGGGCAAAAGTAATGTTACCTTAGGGGCCAGAGGTAACTCGAAAAAAAGCAACTTAATTTTTATGTTACCTTAGGCCTTTTTCTGGCTGTGGTAACACTTTTTTGGGCCTGTTGTAACATTTTCTTGGTGTTGCTGTAGGCCATTTATGGTGTAGTGATTCTTATAAATCCATAAACCAACATAAAAATAATTAGGAAGATATGACAATTAACTATATTTTATTTTGGACATATAAAAATTAAAATACTCAATTAATATTATTTTTGAATATTCAAGTATAGATAACACTTAACAATTAGCTCACGGAATAGATACTGAACACACATAATAATTATATAATAGCAAAAATAATTACACGATATATCCCGGATATTACATCCTTCCCCCCTTAAAAGGATTCTGTCCTCAGAATCTCTAAGAAAACAAATTAGGGTACTTTTCTCTCATATCACTTTCTAACTCCCAGGTTGACTCTTCAACCTTTGAGTTTCTCCACAATACTCTTACTAACTTTACCACTTTATTTCTCAATACTTTCTCTCTTTCCTCTAGAATCTCTATCGGATTCTCTACATATGATAAATCTGCTTGAAGTTCTATTGGCTCATATTCTATTATATGCCTGGAGTCTGGATTATATTTCTTAAGCATTGATATGTGAAAAACATTGTGAATGTGCTCCATGTGCGGAGGTAACGCCAACTCGTAAGCTACCTTGCCAATACGCTTTAGGATTTCAAAAGGTCCGACATATCTTGGGTTTAACTTCTCTTTCTTCCCAAACCTCCTTAGTCCTTTCCATGGTGATACTTTCAATAATACCAAGCTTCCTTCTTCAAATTCCATGTCTTTTCTTGACTGGTCTGCATATTTCCTTTGACAATCTTGTGCGGCTATTAATCTTTTCTGGATAATTTCAACAACTTCCTTTGTCTGCTACACCAATTCAGGTCCGAGTATTTTGCGTTCTCCTACTTCGTCCCAATATACTTGCGTCCATAAAGGGCTTCATAAGGTGGCATCCCAATACTGGCGTGATAACTGTTGTTATAAGCAAACTCTACCAGGGGTAAATGCTCGTCCCACCTTCCTTTAAAATCAATAGCACAAACACGTAGCATGTCCTCGATTATCTGGATCGTTCTTTCACTTTGGCCATCCGTTTGGGGGTGATAGGCTGTACTCATATTCAGTCTTGTTCCCAAATATTCTTGAAAACTCTTCCAAAATCTTGAATTAAATCTTGGATCTCGATCAGATACAATAGACACTGGAACTCCATGACGAACTACAATTTCTTTCAAGTACATATGAACTAACTTGTCGAGCGAAAATATTTCATTTATAGGCAGAAAATGAGATGACTTGGTAAGTCTATCTACTATAACCCAAATGGCATCATGATTAGTCCTTGTCCTTGGTAATCCAACTATGAAATCCATGGTAATATGTTCCCACTTCCATTCTGGAATCTCCAATGGCTGTAGCAATCCGCTTGGTCTCTGATGCTCTGCTTTAACTCTCTGACAGGTATAGCATTTGCTAATCCATTCCGCAATTTCCCTCTTCATATCTGGCCACCAATAATTCTTCTTTAAATCTCTGTACATTTTGGTACTCCCTGGATGGATGGAATATCTTGAACTATGTGCCTCTTGTAAAATTTCATTTTTCAGCTCCGTCACTGGTGGAATCCAAATTCTTGAGGAAAACCTAAGAATACCTTGATCATCTTGTTGCGTGCATAATTCCTCACCTACCAAACTATTTATATCTTGATCCATTACCTCTTTCTGGCATTTCTTTATTTTCTCCAATAACTCCGGTTGGAAAATCTTACCGTACACTTTTGCTTCCTCAGGCTTGCAAATTCTAATCTCCAATTCCAATTTTTGAAATTCTTTATATATCTCTTCAGGTACGGATAATACATTTAACTTTTCCTTCCGACTTAACGCATCTGCTACAATGTTCGCCTTACCGGGATGATAATTAATCGAGCAATCATAATCCTTAATCAATTCTAACCATCTCCTTTGTCTCATATTAAGTTCCTTCTGGGTAAATATATATTTCAAACTTTTGTGATCCGTGAAAATCTCACATTTGTCTCCATACAAATAATGTCTCCAAATCTTCAAAGCGAAAACTATAGCTGCTAACTCCAAATCATGAGTAGGGTACTTCTGTTCGTGTGGTTTCAATTGCCTTGACGCATACACAATCACCTTGTCGTGCTACATAAGAACACATCCTAATCCTTTGTAAGAAGCATCGTTATAAATTACGAAATTCCCTTGATCGTCTGGAAGTGACAAAACAGGTGTTATGATTAATCTCCGCTTCAATTCCTGAAAACTTCCTTCGCACTTGTCATTCCATATAAACTTTTCAATCTTTCGTGTAAGCTTTGTCAATGGTGTTGCAATTCTTGAGAAATTCTGAACGAATCGTCGATAATATCCTGCCAATCCCAAGAAACTTCTTACCTCAGTGGGTGTTCTAGGTCTTTCCCAATTCGTAATTGCCTCGATCTTTGCCGGGTCCACTTTGATCCCTTCGTTACTGACTATGTGTCTAAAGAACTGAACTTCCTGTAGCCAAAACTCACACTTCAACAATTTAGCATATAACTTCTTTTTCCTTAAAATCTCCAAAGCTGTCCTTAAATGTTCCGCATGATCCTCCTCCGTCTTTGAATAGATCAAAATATCGTCTATAATACTATAACGAACTTGTCCAAATATTCCTTGAAAATTGTGTTCATCAGATCCATAAACGCTGCTGGGGCGTTGGTCAGTCCAAAAGACATCACTAAAAACTCGTAATGTCCATACCTTGTTCTGAAAGCTGTCTTTGGTATATCTTCTGGTTTGATTTTCAATTGATGATATCCCGATCTTAAATCGATTTTGGAGAAATACTTGGCTCCCTTCAATTGGTCAAACAAATCATCAATTCTGGGTAACGGATACTTATTCTTAATCGTGAACTTGTTGAGCTCCCTATAGTCGATGCACAGTCTCATGCTTCCATCCTTCTTCTTGACAAATAATACCGGTGCACCCCACGGGGATACGCTGGGTCTAATTACTCCTTTCTCTAACAGCTCTTGCAATTGTTTTGCTAATTCTTTCATTTCAATGGGCGCCATTCTATACGGGGCCTTGGATTCTGGTTCGGTTCCAGGTGCTAAGTCGATTGCAAATTCAATTTCTCTATCTGGAGGAAGTCCTGGTAACTCGTCGGGAAATACGTCTGGAAATTCCATCACAACTGGAATATTTTCAAGTTTTGCTGGCTCCTGACTTCTGTCGATCACATATGCTACGAAATGCTCACATCCTTGTCGTAGTAACTTCTTGGCTTGAATCATCGTTAAGAACTTCTTTACCTGCTTCTGTCCCTTGAATGTTACTATTCTTTCGTCTGGCGTTTTCACCATTACTTTCTTATTTCGACAATCTATCTGAGCATCATGCTTAGATAACCAATCCATCCCTAATATAACGTCAAATTCTCCTAACTTAAACGGTATCAAATCTACACAAAATTTACTACCAGAAATCTCAATCTCACAATTCCCACAAACTTGGTTAACAGTTACACGTTCTTGATTTGCTAATTCCACCGTCATTATTTCATTTAAATACCCAACTGGACAATTTAACTTACTAACAAAATCTTGTGAAACAAACGATCGAGTTGCTCCCGAATCTATTAACACTTTGGCACATAAAGAATTCACATTAAGCGTACCTGCCACGACATCCGTATCCTGGATCGCATCCTTCACCGACATGTCAAAAACTCTAGCCCTCGGAGTCTCATTCACTGTTGGGGTAGATCCCATAATCCTTAATGCATTACTGACTGGGGCTGGTGTCTTGCAATCCCTGGCCATATGTCCTGGCTTCCCACATTTAAAGCATGTAAATCCAATGGCTGGAACCTTCACTGCTGGATTTCGGATAGGCTGATCCTTATTCGCTGGCTCTCTTGCTGGCTGATTTCGGCACTCCCTCGAGTAGTGCCCTTTCTGGTTGCATTTAAAACATACCACATTCAACTTGTTACAAACTCCTCCATGCTTCTTTCCACATACTTGACAATCTGGAAAAGTTAATCTCAACTTATTCGGCTGATTCACATTAGCTGGACGATTGCCCTAGCCTCCGTCTCCTGCATTTTGTCTCCTGAAATTAAAATTTCTCCCTGGCTGAAACTTGCCCTTCTTAAAATTTGGAAACTTCCCTGTTTGTGACTGACCCTCACTTCCCTCAACTTTCCTTTTCTTGCTTTCCTTTTCTTTCTGGAACATCTCACTTTCTGTCTCTGCGATCATAGCTTTCTGTACAACCCCGGCATAGGTATCGAATTCAAAAATAGCTACCTTCCCTCTGATCCATGGCTTCAAGCCTTGCTGGAATCTCTTAGCTTTCTTTCTATCAGTATCAACATACGACGGCACATACCTTGACAATTCCTCAAACTTCCCCTCATAATCTGTTACCGACATGTTCCCTTGCTTTAATTCTAAAAACTTCAGCTCCATTGATCCTGAACAAACTGAGGAAAATACTTTTCTAAAAACAATTCCTTAAACCTTTCCCAAGTAATAACATATGTGCTTTCCAATGTCTTCACCATCTCCCACCAATAGGTGACCTTATTCTTCAGATAGTAACTTGCAAATTCAACCTTCTGCTCCTCTTTCACTTTTACCAAGGCAAATGCCTTCTCTATTTCCTTTAACCACACATTTGCTTCAATTGGCTCTAAGGAACCCTTGAATTCTGGTGGGTTTACTGCCTGAAAAGTTTTGAAAGTTACCTGGGGATTGGTCTGTCTCTGCTGTTGTTGTGCCAGGTGAACTGTTTGTTGGGCCAAGATTTGAAGAATCTGGGCTATTATTGGGTCCATGGGTCCTGGTTTCACATTCTGGTTTATATCATTTTGGTTGTTATTGTTGTTGTTGTTGGTTTCTTCATTCTGGGTGTTGGTGCGGGTATTTCTTCTGGGAGGCATTTTCTGTAAAGAATCAATCAATTTATTTAGCTTTTGAATCAAATCTTTGTATAAAAGAAAAGTTTTGTAAAATAGAAATATCTCTTTTTGAAAACAGTTGTAACTATGTAAATTACATGCTTCTTTACAGAATATAAACAGTTATGGAAAACAGGGTACATGGTAGCACAGGGTATACTGGTGCAATAAATAAGGTAAAGTAAAATAGGTGCGATAAAGTAAATGACAGTGTTGGAAAGGAAAAGGTACTGATATATAGATCAAAATTTTTAGGTAGTACAAGCGTAAAGACGCTTCAAAAGTAAAAGCAAAAAGGGTACAACAACCTACTCACTAGTCAGCATCGCTAGTCTATAAATACAACTCAAAAGTCTACTGATACACACTACACACTACTGTCCATACTACATAACCATAACAACACTGCTCAGCATCTCCATCTCAAAATCTCTAACTCAACTCCAAGGAAACTCTGGTCCTGCCAGCCTCTCAAAGTCCTCCATCACCTCAGTAGCCCAGCCCAGCAGTGCATCCGGGCCTCTACCAGGTAGTGTAGCTCCATGTAGCCTAGCCTCAAGAACCCTCTGTGTCACATGAATCTCCTCTCAAAGCTCCCTCACACCACGATCAACATCTGTAGTCCTAATGATATGTTGTAACTCTCTAATCTGAGCCAACAAGGAATCACGCTCCAATAGAAGAACCTCATACCGGTAATAAGGAACTGGGGGCAATGTAGACTGGAATGGGGCACTCGCTACTGAATGCCCAGTGGAATCTGAATCAGCTGGTGGGGGTCCTCTGACAGGTGGCCTCATGCCTAGAGGTGGAATAGCCTACAATGGTACGGGCTGCAACACCGGTGGAGGTAGAATAGCCAATGCTGGTGGAATCACAGGACGTGGATCCGATGCTGGTGCTCCAACTGAAGGCTTTGAGTGATCAGCTGATACGGGAATAAAAGAGTCGGCCATCTCTGCTATCTGAAATCATATCGTAATATAAGAATCTCGTACCACGACGCAAACTATACTAATACCGGTTATACCATAACACTCAACCTCTCGACGTTCTATCATCCTATACCTTACTTCTAATCCTATCCCTCTACCCATTCTCGTCAACCTAGGCTTGTGTCAGTGACTTATAACCTGTAGCTCTGATACCAAACCTGTGGCGCCCTCCAAACCCGGGTCAGAAGTTTGGGATCCACATACACGCCTTAATTATAACCTGCTTATAACAATAATAAAGATAATAATAATATATGCAGTGACCCTACTTACCAACCACCACGGACCGCAACAGGTTAAAGTATGTACACAAGCCAAACACACTAATATATTACAAACCGTTCAAATCCCAACTATTTTAAACTCAAACTGAGTATTAAACATTATTACAAACTTTTACAAACTTAAATTATTCCAAAAGAAGCCTACTAGCTCCGCTTTCTCAACCTGAACCCCTAGCTCTCGTGCTGGACTGGGGATCCTCTTTACCAATTGGTTCCTTTTTAACTGGAAAGAATATAAACAACATCGCACAAATGAGATAACTACTCAGCAAGTCACAATGACAAAACTGAGAATAATGATCATCAGATGAATATGGTTATGATATCAAGTGAACAATGGATTATGATTTAGAATTGGATATTATACTTTTAATTTAAAAACCAAGGTTAGGCTTCTGATCAGTCACGCACTAACCCCGAGCAAGGCACACAGCATTGCTCTAACTACTGGATCCAAGGCTCACATTGGCCTAACTTGACCATTATATGGTCTGACCATGAATCTGGTCCACAATTTTATAAAAACAATCCAATTCTAACATAATAATAGAATATGCAATAATAAACAATAACCGAAATCATTAACAACAATAAATGTTTAACAATGAAAGGGTTTCAATCCTTGTAAGGATCAATAAGGCAATTTAAAAGCTTGGATGCTGGGTAATGAAAGAATTGGATAACAAAGGAATCAAAGTTTCAATGTTTCAAGGATTTGGTCTTTCCAAGTATAAGATACCATGGGTTGTTTATATAATAGTTCATTTCAGTGTTTGGTATTTAGTTTGTATATATTTGTGGAGTAGTATCGTAGACTTGTGGTTCTTGTTTGGGTATACAATAATCAATGGATTAGAAAGAATATGATTCATGGCTCAAGAATAATAACTGAAATCAGGATTTAGGTTTCTGTGCTTCAAAGCACTTGCAATATCACAGGATTATCAAGTACTACAATATCTCGAGAAAGTTCAGAACACTTGCCTGATATTAGCTTACTATACTGCACTCGTTTCCAATCACAACCGTCTTACTCTTCAACTATCTATTTCCATTTCTTACGTCTTGCCTCTTCTGCTCACATATCATAAGCATCTATCAATAATTTACTCATGGAATTCTATTCAACACATACTTCTATCTACCCTTCATTTTACCCAAATCCGATTGACGGATTGAAAGTTATGCAATAATCAAGTAAACACCGAATATATAGACCGATAGTCAATTAACAAGTCACATATAGCACATAATACATCACGTAATCAATGATATATTATTTATAAAGAAGTCTCGGGTCATAAATAGGCTTTCTGGTATTTAAAATGATTTTTAAAACATTTTTCGAAATTAAAACGGGTCGTTGTATCAATTTCGGGTTAATAAACAGGGTTCGGTTGGCCCATTCTGGCTCCGAAATAATTTTAGAATAATTCTCGAGCCTTGGAAATAATTTAGAATAATATTTTAAAGCTCGAAACTATTTTTCAGAATTTTTAAATCATTTTTAAATAATTAAATCTAATTAAATAATTAATTAAAATCAATTAATAATTAATTAAATCAATTAATCAATTAATTTTCAAATTAATTAACCAATTAATCAATTATAAATTAACTAAAATTAATTAACTAATTCATTTAGATTTATTTGTGAATTAAAAATAATTTTTAGAATTAAAATAATAATTTTTAGAATTTTCAGAATTTAAAAATGAATTTTTATAATAAAAATAAATAGGAAATATGATTTTTAAACATTTTATAAACAGGAATCCTAAATTTGCAATGTCTGGAAACTTCAGGGACCTAACTACATCGTTTTCAAAAGTTGGGGTACTAAACTGTTATTTTCCAGCCCTTCGCCGGAAAACAGTCGGGTTTGCTGGAGAACACGTTCCCGACGTCCTCACCCCACCAACACCTCCAGATCACATCTACACAACACCAGGAACACAACCATGCAATCAATTCATCCTAACAATCCCTGAGTTTGCCGGAATTTGGCCGTGAATTTTTCCAGTTTCCGGCGAACATCGAAAAACTTGAAAACACAACTCCCTTCTCTACAGACCTCGTTGGTTCATGAAACTTATACGACTAGATTACAAATTTCACAGAGAACACAACCCACTATAACACAACATCAATCTATCACAGAATAAGAAACCCCCAAATTTCAATTAAGAACATTCATACGGGTTATAAACCCTAATTTTGAAATTCGAAAATTAAACCCACTTTTGAGCATGTTATTGAACTCCAAATCAGACGTATGACATATGAAAATCATCAGGAAAACAAGCTCTACAACATGCAATCATCAAATCATACTAACAATCATCCGAACAAAAATTCATATTTTTAATAAAATAAATACGAAAATAAATAAATTTTTAGAAAAATAACCTTAATTTCTGCAGTGAAACAAAGCTCAGAATCGGGTAGAACACTTCAAATCCTTCGTTTTGGTTACTCAAGCTTTGAAAACAGAGATCGGTAACGCCTTCGTTTTGCTGTTTGATTCTTAGAACAGTTTATGTAATTAGGGCTTTTCTCTGAAAATTATATAATTATCTGTCTGCAAATGATTTTGATACGAAATAAAATACGGTAAAAGGCTATTTATAATTACAGAAAATTAGTATCCCGTTGGATCATTCCGGATATAAAACGGTACGTTTATTTGTAAAAACTGATCCAAACGGTATCGGTTTTCGGGATAATTATCCAAATCAGTACAATTTATACTGCGGTCTTGGTCTCAGCGCCTGGTTACACGTATTACGAAGTGATAATTGGGATAGTTTAATAAAAAGCTCCCATTTATCGAAAATACGGGTTTTATTGATTTACCGAAACGAATATTGTATCGAAAATGTTGCGTCGAGACCCGCGCAGGACAAACCGTACGCCGGATCGAAAAAGTCGAAACATGGAATATGCTCGGAATATTACAATTAGGTTAGGAAGGAGTTCTCGAAAGAGTTTCGGGTTCCAAAAACGTAATAACGGGTGACGTCGGTTGGTTCCCGTTTTTATAAAATAGATTTTAATTACCCGGAAAAAGATTTTAGAAATTTCATATGATTCTTATAAATACATAAACCAACATAAAAATAATTAAGAAGATATGACAATTATCTATATTTTATTTTGGACATATAAAAATTAAAATACTCAATTAATATTATTTTTGAATATTCAAGTACAGATAACACTTAACAATTAGCTCACAGAATAGATACTGAACACACATAATAATTATATAATAGCAAAAATAATTACACGATATATCCCGGATATTACACTTAACACAACCTTCTTATTATCAGTAGATAATAAATCAGTGAAAGCTCTTTTAGCTAGTCTAAAGGATGGAATTAAATCACCAAAACTTTGGGGCTGATTACAACAGAACCTATGAATAAGCTGACAAAATCTGGCAAAATATACAGTATTTCGATCTTCTGTCATCCTATCCCCAATAAAACCTAAGATAGCACTTGCATAATCAAAATCAGTTTGATTTATAAGAGCATACCCGATTTGTTGGCTGAATATGGGAATTGCATCGAAATTTGAGCATTTGTTAGCAAAAGTCTTGGTAATGCAGTCAAAGAAGAAACTCCATTCCCTCCTTATGAAAGATCTCTTCAACTTGCCAAGCTTTGCCAATGTTCCCTCATATCCTAGACTGGCCATCATGTTCTGAAGAACCGGTTCATCAACAGTAGAATAAACACAGTTCTCAGGTAGCTGCAGTGCTTGTCGAACCGTAGACAAAGTCACAACATACTCATTGTCCCCTGATGAAAAGATAATACTCGGGGACCCTTGAGCACCACCATCATCATATACTCCACTCCTCCAGAACTCCAGTACTTGAACTCCAGAGACTGATTCAGGCTCAGTTAGAGCGTACCCAATATCAGAACTAGTGAGAAAATCCTGAATGAAATGAAGTTCAGAGGGTGCCTCTGATGTGTGAAGTATAGCAGAGAAGTTATTAGGAACAAACTTTGCTCCATTGAAGATTATGTCCTTAGGTGCCATGTGAAAAGTTGAGATTGAAGAGTGCCTGGTAGGTGTTTGATAAAATGTCTGTATGAAAAACCAACGTGAGAAGAAAAGAGAGAGAGTAAAAGCAAGTAGAGAGAAAAAGTATGAAAGGAAATAAAAGATTAAAAAATCCTCTCTCTGTTGTACTTATACTCTGAAAAAATGTTACCGTTGGACACCTGTCAGACATGCAGTAATAACGGATAGTTACTGGGCGCGAGAAAACAGTAATCATTACTTACCCACTTTCAGTTTTTCAAGGAAAAATCGTTCCACTTACCCAGATATTCCATTAATCAAGGTGAAACAGTTTTAATTCAAAATTGAAACCGTTCCCACTGATTTAATTATTTTTCACTGCATCATTAATATTCTGAAAATAAAATAAGTGAAAATGACCAAGATAAATCAGGTGAGTAAGTACTGATAAAGGAAAATCAGAACTTAAATTAAAACAGAATTTATATGGTCATCAGAATATGAATCGTTATCAGGATTTATCAATGCATTACAAAATAACTTAGAGACAAAATCTTGAAAAAAAACAAATTTCATTAATATATCAAGTGAATACATTCATGAAATTGAAATTACATCAGAATTTATACAAGATTTCCCTAAGCTGCTAAACCTAACATCAACAGCCTTAGTCCTAGCTCAAGAAGCAGGGCAAGGCGGATGATGAAGAAAAACAGGAAGAAAAAAATAAATCATTTCTTCTTCTACTCTCGACAAACAGAATGGCGAGTCGAATGATTCGCTCTTGCTGGCGGAGAGTTTCCAGCCTTTCCTCCTCCAATCGCTCCAGATGGCGATGGTAGTCCATGTAGAAGAATAGGAGGTGGGTGAGTACCTCCTGTGGGACAGAGTCCCATATCTCATCAGGAATGGCAGTGACGTGCCATTCCTGCTGCCAATCGGCACAGCTGAGCTCCATATTGAAGGTTTCGTAGTTCAAAAACATGTTGTATCTGACCATGATGTTTTTGATAGAAAAAGTATGAAGGTAAGTTTGTGAGAAAAGATTTGATGGGAAGGCTAATGTGAAGTGGTTGCTTATATAGGCAGGAGAATGCCAGGAGACGCAAAGAAATTTAATGTTGACAGGTAGAATTAATTCTACCTCGTCTCCCCAGACTTGGAAAAAGAAAAATATTCATTGGAAAGAGAAAATATGGTTTAGTGCGCACAAGAAGCAAGGAAAAGTTGACTGTTCAAGTACGAATACCATTAACCCTAATCATAGTGACTATTAAGCTTCCACTTCAACATATTTTAGTTTGAACCGAGACTGTTATCAAATTTTATCCATAGATAAATCAAGTAAAGAATTAGACTTTAATATCAGAACTTAGACTTATATCAGAACTTAACAGTCATCAGAACATAATTTCTTAACCCGAAAAAAGGAATGCCTATCTGAGTAAGTCCTCATACAAGTTCTGAGTTATATTCTTCAGAACTTAATCAGCAGATATGCAATCAGAACTTGTCCTCAGAATTTGTGCAAAATGACACAATGACTGTTTATCTAAAAGAACATAGACCACCACAGTAATTTTCATCATTCATATGGAGTGATTTAAGCTAAATGTCAGACAAAGAGTAAAGTCTAATTCACTTCAGTACATCTTAGAAATAAGGCATAACTAAAACTTTGCTAAAGAGCTGTCATTATTCTGTAACCTACTGTTGAATGAGTTCATGCTAGAGTCCACCTCAATTATTGTGTGCTAATTTTATGCATCTTTTTGAATTCTATTTTACAGTGGCTTCTCAGTGTAAGTGAGTCACGACTGCTTATCAGAATTTATGCTATTAGCAGAGTATTTCTCCAGTAATCATAGAGTGCGAAAAGTCACCAAGAAAATATTTTGCTTTTCTAATGCATATTTAGTTAATACCAGCAATGCACATGGGTCGTCCCTTCCACATTTTTACTCTAGATCTCAAAGGAGTACCTGATTTTATTCTTTGATCCTTTTGCTTTTTCTTTTGATAAGTGAGGTTTATCAGCACTTAGTGCATTCAGCAGATTTACTAGTATCAGAACTTAACAGATGAGTAGCATTATTCTAATTTGTGACTTAGTAATAAGATAGACAAAGTAAACTCAACTAAGCTCAATTATCAGAATTTGCTTGTGTCAATAGATTTCCACAGAAATAATTACTTCTTATATGGGATCCTTTGTTTATAGGTCAACATCTAGCACAGTTATCCTCATAGGATTGAATAGTTACTTTAACAGACATATCACTTATTAGAGTTTAGAAACATATATCAGACAACAGTCAGTACTTAAACACATTTATCAATTAATCACAGAATACACAAAGAGATTAAATTCTGTAAATACTGATCATAAAGTCTGATAAAACAGAACAAGACTAGGCAGATTTAGAGAAAGAACCTGAAACCATTCCAAGTTCATTTACCAATCTTGTAAAAGTGGCTTCACACAATGGTTTTGTGAAGATATCTGCTAGTTGTTGATCTGTTGGAACAAAGTGCAATTCCACTGTACCTTCATCCATATGTTCCCTTATGGAGTGGTACCTGATGCTGATGTGCTTTGTCATAGATTGTTGAACTGGATTACCTATCATAGCAATAGCACTTTGATTATCACAGTAAATAGGGATTTTGAAATATGTTAACCCATAATCTGATAACTGATTCTTCATCCAAAGAATCTATGCACAACAGCTTCCTGCAGCAATATACTCTGCTTCTGCAGTTGATGTAGAAATTGACTTTTGTTTCTTGCTGAACCAAGAAACCAATCTGCCTCCAAGAAATTGGCAGCTTCCACTTGTGCTTTTCCTGTCAATTTTGCAACCTGCAAAATCTGCATCTGAGTAACCTATTAGTTTAAAATCTGATTCTCTAGGATACCACAATCCCAGATCAGCTATTCCTTTAAGATACTTGAAAATTCTTTTCACAACTGTTAAGTGAGGTTCTCTTGGATTTGCTTGAAATCTTGCACAAAGACAGGTAGCATACATGATATCAGGTCTACTAGCAGTTAGATAGAGTAGAGAGTATCATACCTCTGTAATCAGTAATATCTACTGATTTACCAATATCCTTATCAAGTTTTATTGTAGTGGCCATGGGAGTGGATATACTTGAACAATCTTGCATTCCAAATTCTTCAGCAAGTTTCTAGTGTACTTAGTTTGACAAATAAAAGTGCCTTCTTCATTCTGCTTGACTTGAAGGCCCAGAAAATAGCTAAGTTCCCCCATCATACTCATCTGATACCTTGACTGCATCAGTTTGGCAAACTTCTGGCAAAGTCTGTCATTGTAGACCCAAAATGATATCATCAACATAAATCTGGACCAGAAGTAAGTCCTTTCCATGGTTGAGGTTTAGAACAGTGTTTTGTCTATTGTCCTCTGTTGAATCTACTTTCCAGAAGAAACTGAGATAAAGGTATCATATCATGCTCTA